>NC_034438.1:21237123-21422041 GCF_002078875.1 Numida meleagris
AACTTGTTTGAGCGCTTCCGAGATTTTGCACCGACGTGCAGTAGTTTCAGCATTCCAGTGTCTTATGCCAACCCTGTCCCAAACCACCCCACCAGTATATATTGATACGATCCTTGAGCGTACTGTCCAGTAGCTTTTGCACTGCCACCAAACAGAAGCAGAACCATTGTCACCGTCACCATTCTTCCCGCACGCTGTTGTGAGAGGGATATGATCAGTCGGATGCCTTGAGCGCTGCTGGTGCTGGGGAGAGCTGTGTTCTCTTTGGGCAGTACAGGATGGGGGTCCTGTGCTCTTGCTGGTGCTAGGAATACTACGGGTGCCAGCTTAACCCATCGGGCAGGCAAGAGCTCCAATTGTACCGAGCGAGTCTTATCTTCTCTAACTTCAGAACACCACATGCCTTGGTTAAACCAGGCCGCTGCATACCGCTGCGTTTTTCCAGCGGCATCAGTAAAGGCTGTAATACCTTGTAGTGGACTCTCAGCTAAAGGAAGCACAGGTAAGATAGTAACTAACTGTAACAGATCGGTGTAATGCGTGCGAGGGGAATTAGTAATTACACCTGGATAATCTGCCAGGGCTGTTTGTACAATCAAAGAGGCAACTGTGTAAGCAACGTGGGGCCAAGCTCAACCGTGATTGCTTGGGGCTTCGTCCCTGCAATGACAAGCACCTTATCACGTGCCCATTGGATGGCCTGACCTAACAGAACACCCCACTGAGGTAATGCCACACGGGGAGTTGCAACGTAACCGAATAACAAGGCCCACCCAACCTCCCCCTGGTAAAGTATGATTGTGGCCCCCGCGGGCTGTACCAGCAAATGTGCTTGGATGCCTTGAGTAGCATCCCAACGCTGCAAGGCGCCCTGCTGGAAATGTTCAAAAAAATGAGACAATAGACGCTGATGTCTTGCTGATAATTCTCGAGGAGCCGCCAAATCCGTATCCCCTTTCAGAAGATCTGTTTGCCCAGCAGTAGTACCACCCACACCTCCCACTAGTCACACAGTGGGTTCAACTGGCCATTTGCACGGCCAAACCTGCTCTGGGATAGTCGTGATGTCAGCTCCAGAATCAAGTAAAAAGGTGGTTGAGATGACTGGAGGGGAGGGGCTCAGTAAACCCTGAATGCAAATCCTGACTTTTAGTTGTGGGCTTCGACTTAACCCAAAAGTGAGATTGACTAGGGGGAGAGGGGGGGTGATCTTGATCCATGCTGTGTAATGAGTGCACCTCAGCTGAATCACTTTTGATTCTCTGTGGAAGTATTTCATATCCCTGTTCTAAAGCTCCCGTACCCGCAACCCAGATGCCCTGTGTCGCTGGCATTGCGAGCAGCACAGTGGATACTGAGGATGCTCCCAGTTTCCCTGCTTTTGTTTTTAATCGTGTTCCTGATCTGAACCGAGACATGGGGCTCCCCATGCTCGCGCTGGAACCTTGGCTCCTGGGGTCCAGGCTTGAGGCCAGGACTCGGACTCCTGTGTTGTCCCGGCCAGGTGGTTTCCCGACTCCCCCCTGATGTCTGTGTGGGCATTGACGAGCCATGTGGGAGCCCCCACACACCCAGCATTTCAAAGGAGTTTTGCTTCTTGCAGCCCTCTCGGTTCTGCAATCCTTAGCTCTGTGTCCCAGCCTCCCACATGTGAAACAGCTGCCTTGACCTTGCTGTTGCAAAGCAAAGGCTTGAAGTGCTGCAGTCAGTGGCTGTACCTCCTCAGCACGAGTCAGTTCACAGCCTCTTTGTATTAACTCCCCCACACTTGCAGAACCAGGCAAGGCCGCAAGCGCTGCCCTGAATGCTGGCAAAGCCCCAGAGCGCAGACATTCTCACAAGACTGCATCCTGAGCTTCAGCAGGGAGTGCGCTTGCAGCAATTGCCGCTTGCACTCTGTTAGCAAAAAAGCCAAAGTGTTCTCCTTGTTTTTGCCTTATATGAAGATAGCTTGGCGAACCCAAAAGAATTGAACGCATTTTTTCAAACGCACTCCTCCCTATGCTTGCAGCTGTCATCAGCACTGCTACAGGCAGCCCGACCTGATCCTGAGGAGCCAACCAAGGCCCCTGCCCTATAAGCATCTCTATTTGGGCTCCGTGTAGTGGGTGATTTGCATCATCCTGAGCCTGTAATAATTGCCGCTCCGCCTCGTCTCGGAGGAGAGTCTCCCAAACGGGCACTTGGGCGGGGGTCAAACAAGCTCGAGCACATTGTCTCCAATCAAAAATAAGTGGCCCACTCATGCTAATCATGTCCAGAAACATTTAGGCAGCCGGACCCATGATACCCCCCCTTGGAAACGGCCCGTTTTAACTGCAATAGCAACTTGAAATCTAATGGCTGCCATTCCCTGTGCCCACCTGCATGGGCTAAAACTGGGTAGCACAACTGACTAGGAGCATCTTGAGGTGAAAAAGTGCAATCCTCAAGAACACATTGCTTCGCTTTCACCATCCATCGTTCCACTGCTTTCCTAGACCCCGGAAGCTGAAATCCCACCCATTTAACCTTCTCTGGGGTCCTCTTTTTCTTCCCAGTCGCCCTCTTCATAGCCTTACGCACTTCCCTTAGATCCCTTGCATCAGAGTCCTCCCTGCCCTGATAGTCCTCCAAGTCAGACAATGAGGAGTCCGAGGACGATGAAGTCGAGGGAGTTTGAACCCACTCCAGTGCTTTCAACTCAGCCAGCACCTCCTGAGTGTTATATGGGGGTGGAACTGCGAACAGTGGGGTCCACTTCTCTTTTTCTTTCGATGGCCCGTTTCCTGAAGGGGCGCCAGGGAAACGGACCATGCCCCCAGCAGTAATCCCCCACACCCCACCCGACAGATCGTGACCCCACCACATATACCCCAGGGGCGGCGCCGAAGGCATGGCACCCCCAGGTACATACAGAGGAGCCACAAAACAACAGTTTGCCCCTCACCAGGAATTCCTCCTCCCTTCTTTTCTTTAGTACCTCCCAGATCGTTCTCATCGCAACTATTCCCCTCTGTTATCGAGGCATTTTCTGAGGTTTTTATCTCTGATTCAACCCCCTCTGTCTCCGTCTTCCCCTTATCTTCCCCTTTCTTCCCCGAGTCCGAATGCAACAGCACGTATGCTGCTTGCCAGACTTCTCTCTCTGTCTTAACCATCTGAAAGAGTTTAACGAGCGAACCATATGCAGGTAGCAGTTTCTGTGTCTCCTTATCCCCTTCGCATGCCCCCCCGAATAACTCCTCCCCCACTTTATCAAGGATGCCCTTATTCTAACAATGAGAAGGGTCAGTCGCCAGACCACGCCACAAAATCCATTTAAACAGCAGCATTAAGTCCTTTTTATGCACTTCGCAGCCTGCCTGCGCTGCCATCCCCTTCAGCATGCTCACCATCTGCTCCAGCGATGAAGACATACTGTAGTACGCTGTTGAGCGCCCCTGCGCTCCAAGCGCCCCTGCACTCCGAGCGCCTCTCTGCGCTCCGTCTTATCACGTCAGGGTCACCAACTGTTGTCTACAACGATGTACTAAGGCTTCCCTTCCGTCCGCACCTCTGTGTGCAGGGGCATACGGGACACATACACAGTATGTAGCGCCGAAATGCCAATTTAATGCTGCGCAACAAGGCTACTTACACCCATACACGCGACTGCCCCATGTACCCGTGACCCCCCCTGCTCCTCCCAGGTGCTTGCAGGCACCACCTGCCGTGACTCCCCGATTCCTCCCTTGGTGCTCGCAGGCACCACCCATCCCATTTAACCCCACAATTATTTCTAGAGATTTTCCATGTTGCACATATTTGAAAACAAACAGATAGATAAGAAATCTCTTTCTCAAAACCTTTTTATGTTCATCCTTTGCCATTCATTTGGGGAAGAGCTGACTTTAGGAAGCATTTTTCACGTTATGGCTTCAAACCCTTTCTGCTTTTCTGCCTTCGAGAACTATCTTTCCCCAAGACCCACCTGAATAAGTCAATTTAAAAGGTTTTGAGTTCCTCAGAGCAGATCAATTGTTCCGAAAAATTAAAGACTGACAGAAGAACCTAATAGAGTTTTCCATTTGAAAGGATATATCTGCCCTTTAAGAAATATTTTTACAATTAGAACAAAATACCTTCTGAAAAATAATTACAAAGAAAACCACAGTTAAGGCCTTCGTTCTTTGGGAAAATGAAGATCTAAGAATCTAACCACTAAGATGAAAAAATATGTTACAGTAATCACGATTTGTCTAATTTAGATTGCTTATAAACAATTTTAATTTTTTTTTATTGCTTTCTTAAATTTGGTTTGACCCTATAGAGCGTTTTATACTTTCTCTGTAAGAGTTGATCTACATGCAACTGTATCAAATAATGCTAGACAGAAGTGCCTCTGCTTCATGGGGGAAGTTCAGATTATACAAGCACTGAATTATTTTCCTTTTTTTTTTTTCCTCTCCCACTCTTCCCAAGAGGATATACCTGTAAATTTCTAAGCTACTTCCAGCACAAGACAAAAAACACCTCTTACTTGAGTAACTGGCTAACGCCAGATGAAGATCAAGTTCTGCTTTACAGCAGTACACATGCAAAAGAAAACCTTACTTAATGTCACAGGAGGTCATTTTGGAAAAACTGGATTTGTCTTTACTTACTTTACTCACTTTACCCACTATTCAGTCTAACTAAACAGTGGCAATCTTACAATGTCTATAAATACTTGAAAGGAGGATCCTAAGAAGACAGAGCTGGGCTCTTTTCGGTTGTGGCCATTTCCGCAGCAAAGCAATAGGCGCAAACCGGTTTTGTCTGAAAATCAGGGTAAGGGGGACAGCGCTGAAGTTTCTTTACGAGAGATCTTGGAAGCCCACCTAGGAACACTGCCCTAGGCGTCCCCGTGGAGCAGGGCTTGGAGCAGGCGGCCTCTAGAGGTCTCTGCCAACCTCGACTGTTGGCGATTCTGTGATTTATCGTATATTCTCATTCCTGCTGAGAAACGTGTTAATGTTCACATTGGTCAGCAATGAATAAACCAAATAAGCTGGTTCCAGGGCTCGACCGCCCTCTGGTGCAGACCCTGTCCCTAACCCCCACTTGCCCCTCCCCTGACACAGCTCCATGCCGTTCCCTCGGGCCCTGTCGCTGTCACAGAGAGCAGAGCTCAGCGCGGCCCCTCTGCTCCCTGTGAGGAGCTGCAGCCGCCATGAGGCCTCCCCTCAGCTCTTCTGCTCTGGGCTGAGCACACCCAGGGGCCGCAGCCGCTCCTCATGCATCTTGTCCTCCAGGTCATTCACCAGCTTTGCAGCCCTCCTTTGGACACTCTCTAATAATAGTTTTATGTCCTCCATTTAGTAGAAAACTTTGAGGTCAGCCAGTTGTTCACTCCTCACACTGTTTTTGCCTAGGTGGAGACTGAACATTTTGTCCAGAAGGATACTGTGAGAAACAGTACGGAAAGCTTTGCTGAAATGCAAAAAGATACATCAGCTGGCTTTCCCTAGTCAACTAGGTGGGCAACCTGGTCATAAAGGGAGATTAAATTTGTTAAACAGGACTTCTGCATCATAAACCTATGTTGGCTGTGACCAACGGCTGTGTTGACCTTCAGGTGCTTTTCAGTAAGTCCCAGAATAATCTTCACAATTTTGCCACATACTGCAGTGAGGTTGACAGGGTGGTAATTACCAGGGTCTTCTTTCTTACCCTTCTAGAAAACTGGGGCAACATTTGCCAGCCTCTAGTCGACTGGGATCTCTCCAGATTGCCAAAACCATGGAAAAATAATTGAGAGAGGTCTCATGATAATGTCAGCCATCTCTTTGGGTACCCTGGGATGAATCCCATCCCAGGGCCTGTAGACTTACCAGCTAGAGTAGCAAACCTATCACAAGTTCACAGTTGGCAGAGTTTATAATTCTTGCACTCACAGTCCTCCAGCTCAGGGCTCTGATTGTCCCAGAGTGCATCATCAGTACTACTGAGGCGAAGAAGAATTAAACATCTTTTCTTTGTCTGCATCCCTGTTTGTGAGGTGACCAACCTCATCAAGTAACAGACCACTGTTACCTCTGGTCCTCCTTCTGCTTTTAACATACTTTAAAATGCCTTTTATGTTATCCCCACACTACTGGCCAGCTTCAATTCTGACTGAGTTTTGGCTGGACAAATGTTCTCCCTACAGTGGTGAATAGTATCTTTGTTATCCTCCCATGCTGCCTGACCTTGTTTTTCGCGTCCACACAACTTTTTCCCCTAAGCTCTAGATGAAGATCCCTTCTCAGCCAAGCCAACCATCAGCCCTACCTGTGTGACCCCCGACATTTGACATTCTGAAATATGAAAGTTCCTTATGTTTTAAGACTGTTTCCTGAAACACTGAATGCTACTGCTTCACTGAGCAGAGTGGTTTCCAGTATATTGGATCAAGTGGATATAATCATTTCTACAAAGCAATTGCTTCTAGGCTTGGGAGCCCACTGTTTTTTAATTCACATTCTTATTCATCCTCAACAAATAAGCAATAAAATATGTGATTTAATTTTCTGTGACATGATTCCATCTGATTCTTCTTACAGTTATGAAGATTTGCGACTATAGAAAACTGACTGTTGGCAACAAGAGGAAGCTTATATAATGATGAGCTAAGAAAAAAAGCCACTGAAACTGACAAAAATGAATTTCATAACACATTTCACATGACATCACTAGTTCATCTTTGCTACCCATATTCCCCATTCAGTAACTGCACATTTCAAATTAAACTGGAGAGGTACACAGCAAGTTTCTGCTAAGAAATACCAATAGTGAAAAGATTTTTAGCTTCTAGACTTGACATATTTTTAAATGTGATGGGAAGAGATTATCTGAGTACTTGACTATGTGAATCTTGAGAGTTACAACATCTTTCACCATTGCCACTTATCCCATCTCTCCAACCAACCAGTAGTCCTCACAGAGGGTCCCACAGTCATGGATACAAAAACCCCTGTTGCTGACGGCTCTGCAACGAGTTGCTGAAGCACGGTGCAAGTCTCCCTCTCCTTCTCACCCCCTTCCCTCTCAGTGGGAGTCTTGAGGAGGCTAGCTCATTGACCCCATGCTGCTCTCTATCCCCCAGCACCTGTTGGGGAGTATGCCCTTTGGTGCATCACCACCATTGAGATGAAGAACCTTCCTTCACACCTGCATGAACTGCTGGATCTGCTGGCCATGCTCTTGGCCCAGGTCTTGCAGAGCAGCAGCTTCAAGGTGGGTGCTTCACCCTCCAAAAGCAGGGTGGCTGCAACATAGGCCCCAGGCAACCAAGGTGAAGTGCAGCTGACCATCCTCAATAAATCTTTCACAGGCTCAAAACTCTGTGGCAGCAGCTACCTCAAGTTAGTCTGAGAGTTCGCAAGAGTTCACATGCTCTTTAATATCTTCATCAATAATATCAACAGTATGATTGAGTGCATTCTCAGCAAGTTTGTGGATGACACCAAGCTCTGTGGTACAACTGACACATCCAAGGGATGGGTTACCATCCAGAGATACCTAGACAGGCTCCAGCAGTGGGCCCAGTTGAACTTCATGAGGTTCAACAAAGCCAAGTGCAAGGTATTGCACCTGGGTCGTAGCAACCACCATGATCAGTACAAACTGGGGGGTGTAAGGATGGGATGTAAGGCACAGCCTTGCCGAAAAGGGCTTGGAGGTACTGGTGGATGGCAAACTGGACATGAGCCAGCAATGTGCCCTTGCAGCCCAGAAAGACAACTGGATCCTGGCTGCATCAAAAGAAGCGTGGCCAGCAGGGGGAGGGAGGTGATCCCACCCCTCTGCTCTGCACTGGTGAGGCCTCACCTGGAGTACTGCGTCCAGATGTGGAGTCCTCAGTACAGGAGAGACATAGACTTGGTGGATCGTGTCCAGAAGAGAGCCACAAAAATGACTGAAGGGATAAAATAGCTCTCCTACAAGGACATGCTGAGAGAGCTGGGGCTGTTCAGCCTGGAGAAGAGAAGGCTCCAGGGAGACCTGAGAGTAGCCTTTCAGTATCTAAAGGGGGAGTATGAGAAGGAAGGGCACAGACTGTTTAGCAGGGTTTGTGGTGACAGAACAAGGGGAAATGGTTTCAAACTAAAAGAGGAGAGATTTAGACTGGATATAAGGAAGAAGTCTTTTACAGTGAGGGTGGTGAGGCACTGGAACACATTGCCCGGAGAGGTGGTGAATGCCCAATCCCTGAAGACATTAAGGTCAGGCCCCATGGGGCTCTGTGCAACCTGATCTGTAGCTGTCCCTGTTAATTGCAGGGGACTTGGACTAGATGACTTTTAATGGTCCCTTCCAACTCAAACGATTTTTCGATTCCAAGATTCTATGAGTCCCCCTCTTTTGCCACTTTCTAACAGCCTCGTTTCAAGTGTGGTATCATCTAATTTCCGTCTCTGCGTTCTTGTGTCTGATTTTTCTGGTACTGTCTACAAGATCATTGTATGTATTTCTGTACTGTAATTTCAGATAATGCTATGTGTTATGGATAAGAATTAAGTGTAGAAAAAGCTATTTTGGCTAAAAGAGGAGAAAATGAGAGTCAAATGTTACAACCTACATATTTTGGACTGCTTCAGAAATACTCTGTGAAGGACTTTGCACATTTGTAAAGTAGGCCGCAGTTATTTAGGAGAAAATCTGCTACATAGCTATGGATAGACTTAGTGAGCTATAAAATATTCAGTTAATGTGTAGCTGCTGTCTCATAATGGCTGAGTAAGGATATTTTCAACAAAACATTTATTGAAATTCCTCATTAAAAGTCTTAAAGTTGCAGTAAGAAGATGCAACAGAACAAATATGATGTGACTTGGATGGCAATAGTCCTAAGATGGTCTAGAACATGTTGAAGTTTTTGTTACTGAAATGACACAGTTATTCTGCATGGCCTAAACTTTTGAGCATTAAGAAATTATATTTCCAATAACAGTAGTTTGTAACATTTTTTCATGCAGTTGCATAACACAAAGGGGAACATGGCTCTGCACTTAAACATTTCATGAGGCAGTTAGGCACTGCAAATTGATAAACTATTTATGCTTCAGTATCATCCAAATTTTTGAAAAAACCATGACAGAAGATTCAATCTTGTTTGTCAGACATGTAGAACGTCTGGCATGTTTGGATAAACTTCCTAAGGAATATTTCTTAACAGAGAAACTGATAGCAGAAGGACCAGATTCTCTATACAGAAAAAAAACCACAATCTCTTTCAATTCCTAATACGGATGATTTAGACTTTGAAGGAAAGAAAAAAAAAAAAAAAGAATTGCCACAACAAAAAAGGAGGAAAAAGCTTTCTAATGAGTTATAAATATGCACTGGCAAAACATGTGATTTGAAAGTATTATGCCCAGGCTCCTAACATCATAACATTTTAGCATATGTGATTGATCATTGTTTGCAACAGCTTTCTCTCACAATAGAATAATCAGCAACTGGTTTTCAATATGTGTCAACGGTTTACGGGTGTTCGGCCCGATTCTGTGACAAAGGGGACAGGAGACCCACGGGCCCACGCCCCGGGAAAAGGGGAAAGGGTAAGGAGATGGCCCTGAGAGCAAAGAACAGCGGCAACAATCTGAGGAGAAACAAACTAATTTACTAAATAAGATATCGGAATGCAAAACAACACACTATAATACAATATAATTACAATTTAAGCTGATAAATCCAATACAGAGAGAGAGAATGTCCCAAAATCAAGGTAGGCCTTACTCTACTACCGACGATAAGACGGCTGGAGAGCGAGGTGCTGCCAAGACGAGAGACGGCGGAAAAAGGGACGAGGTCTCATGATCTGCAAGTTTTTATACTGTGAGCTTTTATCTTTTCCCTCCAGCTGGAAAATGGTAACAGAGGAGCAAAGTACCGTGGGGAATGTAGTAGTCCTTCTCTTCTGAGAACCAGGTACATTCATTACATGATGTTATGATGTGGAGTACCAATAACCGAAAATCATAAAACCATGACAATATGGAAAAGGTGTTTCTGCTGAGAATGTTTCTGCCAGAAGTACTTCAATTGAAAACTTTGGCTCCTAAACTGAAAAAGTAAGGTTTTCCAACAAATATTGAGACAAATTTTAGCAGCTGGTTACCCGACATACTATTATGAGCTGGAAAAAAAGTGAAATAATAATGTCAATTTTTTCATTTACTAACTGTATCAGGAAATGACTGATGGGGTTGGTGTTGAAACTTGCACAGACTAGAAAATATTATGCAAGGCTTCCAAACAGAGAAAACTTACATTTTTGTTCAATTGCATTTTAATTTAAAAAAGCCATGAATATACACTTGTTCATCTGAATAGTGGGGCTGATTCTGTAGTAAGTAGTTTGCAGTAGATCATTTTATAGTATAAATTATTATTCTCTTGATACTGATATACTAATTTTAAGGCATCTTAAGACATTAAAACATTGAAAGATTTTCAACATTAGTACTGAACTCAAGTTGTTCTGCAATAGTGTATATTGTATACAACTTTCTAGGAAAAGTTATAAATTAAATACTTACTTGCTAAAGCAATTTATGAGGCCAGTGGTGATAGTACCCTGTTCCAGTACCCGACCACCTTCTGGTGCAGACCCTGTCCCTAACGCCCACTTGCCCCTCCCCTGACACACCTCCACGCCGTTCCCTCGGGCCCTGTCGCCATCCCCAGAGAGCAGAGCTCAGCGCTGCCCCTCCGCTCCCTGTGAGGAGCTGCAGCCGCCATGAGGCCTCCCCTCAGCTCTGCTGAGCTGGGCTGGGCTGGGCTGGGCTGGGCTGAGCTGAGCTAAGCTGAGCACACCCAGGGACCTTCTACGTGTGTCCCCCATCTTCGCAGCAGCCCTCCTTTGGACATTCTCTAGCAGTTTTCTGTCCTTATATTGTGGCACCCAAAGGCCACCCAGTGCTGGAAGTGAGTTCACGCAGAGCAGAGCGGGACAACCCCTCCCTCACCTGCTGGCAGTGTTGGGCCTGGTGCCACCAGGGTACAGCTGGCCCTTTGGGCTGCCAGGGCACACTGCTGGCTCATGTTCAACTTGCCATCAACCAGAGCCCCAGATACCTCTCCGTGTGGCTCCTCCTCTCCAGCCTCTCACCACTGAGTCTGAACACATAGCCAGAGTTGTCCTGTCCCCAGTGCAGAATCCAGTTGCTCCTGCTAAACTTCATGCCGTTGGTGATTGTCCAAAGATCATACAAAAATGATCCAAATTACCAAGCCAATGTATACTATGACAGCAATTAATTTAAAAAATACATTCATTGAAAGTTTAGTAGAAACCTGGAAAATTGATATGTGGAATTTTTTATCCTAGAAGATTTTCTAAAAAGCCCTCTTGAGGAAAACGTGTTTCTGTAATCCAGCGCTGTGATGAAAACAAATACTAGACTAAGGAGTGACTGAAGAAATGCTAGCCTGAAACTGACTGCAGTTTGTTCTCAAATCTTTCACCTGTTTGTGCTCATTTTCAGTCTGTAAAGGGTGGAGATGTGTTTTCCATAATAGAGATACAAAGCAGGTGCAGAAATGTCACAGCTGTTTCAGTTTTCCATTGCTGTTTTATATAGATGACTGCCAAGCAGAGGGAGGATGTTTGAAAAGGTTTCAGCTGCTAACACTGATTATGCTGAGGTTGTCCATTAATGTGTGCAATTTTAAGAGTTCTAGCTCAAGTTTCATCTGAGGATGGTGGGGAGAAATATGCTGGAAAAACCTCTTTCTACGATGTTGCTGGACAGGAATACGAAATTGTTCTCATCTGTTGTTAAATGCATTTTTATTTCATTTTTTGAGACTGCAGCTCGAGTAGATTATGGATTATTTCTTAGAATCAAGAGTTTGTTTTCTGTAAAATCTATCTTGTAAGTGATAGGTTTGTTTCCTTTGTTCTGTATCCCCTATCTGTGCAAAACCTTGGGATATTGGTTGTGTGGTGATACAAATGATGTGAAGTTAATGTTTATGGAAACAACCTAAGCAGCAAAGGCAGTGAAAATACTCTGGTTTTTAGTGTCATTCTAGTATTGCTCATGAATTTATTTATTTATACACCTTTATTTGGATCTCTTGAAATATAAAAATTAAACACAAAAATTCACTATCTTTAAAAAAGAAAAAGGTAATGAATACACAACTTACATGCTTTAATGAGAAACAAAGGTGCTAGCCTTGGCTAGATGATGATGGCATTTTAAGCATTTGTACCATTCACTCAAGCATTTGTTGAAGTCTCAATAACAGGTTAGAAGTTCCTTAAATTCAAACTGTGTTATACAATGGTTATTTTAATCTTTGAACATTATTTTCCCCTGAAGACTGTTGGCTTTTTCCTGAGTTCTGTGCATAATTGCAAAACTATGGAAGTCAGACTGAAAAACAGAACAAAGAATGTATTGTTAGCATCCTGCACAAGTATTTATGTGTGCTGATGTGTAAACAGCATACACTAAAACACCCAAACTCAGCCACAAAATGCCCATTGAAAGGAGTATCAGTCACACAGCCACCCTATGGCTACCTGTGCAGTTCTTCCCTAAACAATGTACCTGTGAATCATTTTTCTTTGTCTAATTGGGCATTGTAATAAGTCAAATGAGTAACAGTAGTTATAATGTCACACAAAACTACTAATTCAGAAAAATATTATGACGAGTAGAAATAGCAATTTGACATACAGACAAATGCTTTGACGGATAAAAACCTCTGAGATCATCTGTTTTTGCTGGCAGTGATGCAAATTTGTTGAGGTTTTCTAGTACCCACCTAATGTTTTTCAGACAGAGCTCTATGTAGACCACTGTACAGTTGTACTTGGGTTGACAATAATAAGCTTGATATGCAGCTGTGTTTTCTGCTTGCCAATGCAAAGTATTACTTCATGTGGTTTACTGAGCAATTCCAAACATTGTTTACTACAACATTAACTAAGCAACTGAGAACTTGGCTTTTCCTGCAGAAAAGCAGTGTGTAATAAATCACATCTTGGTGGAGGCCAAGCACTGAACAGAAAAAAAATAAAAAAAAGAAACTGTTCATGTTTGCCCTGCTATTTGAACTAGTAACACCTATCTTGCTTTTGAATCACATTGCTTCAAATCCTATCCAATTTGTATTTGAGTAAGGCATTGCTGGCTGTCTCTAATCAACAGTTTTGGCAATGAGTGTAAGAACTAAAGACTGTTAGATTCTTTCTCTTTTAAGAAGGCATATGATTATGAAAAACATCAATGAATCGTTCAAAGATCTTGTAAGGAAGAATATAAGTAAAATAATACTGAAAGAACAAACCATTCAACTCACTGTTTTAAGTCGACTGACATGGACTATAGGCATGGATATTCAAAGATTTCCTGAGATTATTTAAGAACATTTCTGTTATTATAGAAACCTTAGTGAAAAGTATTCTTCTGAATTTCTTATCAAGCAAGAATGATAAAGGGAATTCAGCTCAGGAGAGCACCTTTTATCCTTAAGAATTGCTGAGGCTGGAAGGGATTTCTGAAGATCACCCAGTCCTACGGCACCCTGCTCAAAGTGGTTCAACTACAGCAGGTTACTCAGGGCCACGTCCAGTCAGGTTTTGAATACCTCCAAAAATGGAGAATCTAGGCAGCCAGTTCCCACATTCAACAACCTTCACAGTAAAATGAAGTTTTTAATGTTTAAATGGAGCTTCCTGTATTTCAGTTTGTGCTCCTTGCCTCTTGTCTTGTCACTGGGCACAAGTGAGAAAAGTCTGGCTCTATCCTGTTCACGCTCTCCAATATGTTATTTATTCACACTGTTAAGATGCCTCCAGCGGTGGAGAGTACAGGACACGGGATTCCAGATGTGGCCTCACGAGTTCTGGGTAGAAGGGAAGAACCTACTGGTGATGCTCTTCCTAAGAAAGCCCTTCTTTGCAACAAGGATGCACTGCTTGCTCATGTTAAACTTGTTCAACAGGATTTCCATTTCCTTTTTTGGATTTCCAGTCAGTTAGTCCCCAGCATGTACTGGTGCATGAGATTATTCCTCCCCAGGTGCTGGACTTTGAAATTCCCTTTGTTCAACAACATGAGATATTTGCCAGTCTATTTCTCCAGTCTGTTGAGGTCCCTCTGAATGGCAGCAGGTATCTGAGTGTATCAGCTGCTCCTCTCAGCTACACATCATCTGCAAACTGAGGGTGCTCTGTCACACTATCCAGGCTGTTAATGAAGATATTCAACAATATTGGACCCAGTGCTGACACATAGGGTACATTATTATAGATTCATTTCTGGTTGGACTTTGTGCCATTGATCAAAATCTTTTCAGCACAGCAGTTCAGACAGTTTTCAGTCCACCTAATGGCCTATTCATCTAGTCTGTACTTCATCAGTTTGTTTATGAGAGTGTTATGGGATGCAGTGACAAAGGCCTTGCTAAAGTTGAGATAAACATGATCAGTTTCTCTCCTCCTGTTCACAGATTCAGTCATTTCATTGTAGAATGCTGTCAGGTTAGTCAGGCATGATTTCCCTTTCATAAATCCATGCTGACTACCCTCAATCATCTATTTGTCCTAACTATGTTTGAAAATAGCTTCCAGGGAGATTGGTTCTGTCACTTTCCCAGAGATTGAGATAAAGCTACAGGCTGACTGGCCTTTAGCTTTTAGATGCTCCCTCTTGCCCATCTGGAATTTAGGTGTAACAATCATTCATTTTCCTAATCCTCCTTTAGCTCTCCTAGGCATCACAAACTTTCAAAGGCAATCAGTAGTGGCCTCACAATGACACTGGCTAGTTTCCTCAATGCTCATGGACTTGTGTATGTTCATATTGTTCAACCTTCCCTTATCTGTTTCTCCTTTGCTTAGGATACGTCTTCCTTGCTCCAGACTTTTCCACTGGTCTCAAGGGTTTGGGATTTCCAGAAATAATTCTTACCACTGCAGACCGAGATGAAGGAGACAGTAAATAATGTAGCTTTTTCCATGTGCTTTGTCACCACGACCCCTTCCCTGTTCACCAAGGGGTCCAGGCTTTCTCTTGTCTTCCTTCTGCTGCTACACAACTAGAGTGCTGGGATGGATGTCTACAGGCTCTTCAGAAGACATAGGCTGGGAAAAAAAAGAAGGTGGAGTAGCACTCTATCTTACAGAAGGTCTTGACTGTATGGAGATTAGCTGTGGTGATGAAAGGTTTGAGTGGGTTGAGTGGTCTCTCTGGGTAAGAGCCAGGGGAAAGTCCGACGAGTGTGACACTGTGACTGGAGTGTGTTGTGGACCACACTATCGGGATGAAGAAGCAGATGAAATATTCTAAAAGCAGATAAGAGAAGTATCACAATCACAAGCACTCATTCTCATGGAAGTCTTCAATTTCCCAGGCATCTGCTGGAAATACAATACAGTGGAGAAGAAAAAGACTAGCTTTCTGTAATGTGAGGAGGATAACTTCCTAACACAGGTGGTGAGCAACTAGTGAAAGTGTCCCTGTTTGTTAACAGAGAAGGTTTTGTGGGTGATATGTTGTTTGGAGGCCATTTTGGGCACAGCTATCATGGGAGGCAGTTTTAAAGGGCAGAGGAGTCCAGAAATGCTGAACATTGTTCATGAAAGAAATTTCAAAGCATAGGACCAGGCCATGTCTACATGCTGAAAGACATAGGAAAGAAGCCAGCAGGAAAGAACGCCAAGCTGGCTGAACAGAGAGCTTCTTCTGGAATTCACACACCTGTCAGTCTAACCTTGGTGCCTGGGAAGGTCATGGAGTATATCAAGTGCCAGGACACTCATGGGACAACCAGCTGACTGGTCCTAGTCAGCATGAGTTTATGAAAGGCAAGTCTCACTTCTCCTTTTCTGATTATATGATCTGATCAGTGGATAAGAGAAAGGCTGTGGATGCTGTTTACTTGGATTTCAGCAAAGCATTTCATACAAGTTTCCACAGTCCTGTCCTGGAGAAACTGACTCCTCATGGCTTGGACATATGTTCGTGGATCACTGGGTAAAAATCTGGCTGGATGGACAGGTCCAAAGTATTGTTGTGAATTAAGTTAAATCCAATTGGCTGCTTGTCACAAGTGGTGTTCCCCAGGGCTCAATATTGAGATTGGTTTTGTTTACTATTAATTATCTTGATGAAGGGGTCAAGTGTGCCATCACTAAGTTTGTGGACAACACCAAGTTGATGGAAGTGTTGATCTGAATGAGAGTAGAAAGGCTCTGCAGAGGTTTCAGGATAGGCTGCATCAGTGGGCTGTATCCATTTGTATGGCATTCAACAAGGCTAAATGCCAGGTGCTGCACTTGAGTTCTAACAACCCCATGCAGCATTTCAGGCTTGAGGAAGATTGGCTGGAAAGAGATCTGAGGACTGGACATCCTTAGTGGTGGACTTGGTATCATGAAGCGATGGCCGGACTTGATGATCTTAAGAGTCATTTTTCACATTAAATGATTCTAAACAGTCTATCTCAGCCAACAAGTTCTCATCTTTGTATCTTTCTGATTCTCTTTTCCATCCCAATGTGGGGAGTTAGCAAACAGACGTGTCTAGCTGCCTACCAGGGTTAAACCTCAGATAACTGACCAGCTATGAATTCAATCTTTACCTGTGAGAAGAAAAAAAAATGATTGTCTAATTTCTAGGCCTCACATGAGAAATTAACATGAAACATTTGTACACTGATTTGTACACTCCCTCTGTACTCAGCCCTGGTGAGGCCCCACCTCGAGTACAGTGTCCAGTTTTGGGCCCCTCACTGCAAGACATTGAGGCCCTGGAGTGTGTTCAGAAGAGGGCGACGAAGCTGGTGAGGGGTCTGGAGCACAGGCCTTATGAGGAGAGGCTGAGGGAGCTGGGATTGCTCAGTCTGGAGAAAAGGAGGCTCAGGGGAGACCTCATCACTCTCTATAACTACCTGAAGGGAGGTTGTAGTGAGCCGGGGGGTCAGTCTCTTCTCTCTTGTAACTAGCGACAGGACAAGGGGGAATGGCCTCAAGTTGCACCAGTTGAGTTGCACCTCAAGTTTAGGCTGGACATTAGGAAATTCTACTTTTCTGAAAGAGTGGTCAGGCACTGGAATGGGCTGCCCAGGGAAGTGGTTGAGTCACCGTCCCTGGAGGTGTTCAAGAAACATTTAGATATAGCGTTGAGAGACATGGTTTAGTGGGGTTATTGGTGGTAGGTGGATGGTTGGACTGGATGATCTTGTAGGTCTTTTCCAACCTAGCTAATTCTATGATTCTATGATTCCCCTCCTGCATTTCTACACACATTAGTTTTTACACTATACATTTTTTTTAAATTGTAAGAGAGACTGACTATTATATATTCTTAAACCTCAAGAAGTTTGGCTAAAGCAAATTCATCATTTGCTTCTGATATTTTAATGCCAGCCTATGAGAACAAAGGCTTCCAGCTTTGTGTTTTTTTCCTTTATATTCTTCTGAAGTCCAAATTCAATTTCTTTCATATTTTTTTCCAAGCTAGTACCAAATTTAAATGGAGTGTTGCTTCTGTTTCTTTTTTTTGGAGACAAAGAATAGTAGCTAAGAATTTTGTATTTATTATTAAAGGCTTTACCTCAGGGAGGATATCCCAGCAAGTTCTGACACCACAGAATCCTTCTCTTAGTAAATTTTACAGCTTGGGTTTTTTTTTGTACCTTCTACTAAGACATGGAAAGAGAAACAACATGAATGGTCAGAGCAGTAGTGGTTTCTATCCTTCTGCTAGCCATCTGAATGGTTATTTGTCAAAACATGAGAAATCTTAATGTATCATTTCTATAAATACAATAATCGTAACAGAGTTTAATTTTGCCTAAAATATGATGAAAGGTCATGATTTCTCCAGTTAAACATCTCATAGCTTCATAATGAGCATAAGCTTACAGAACGCCTGAAAGAAAAGATTTAATTTGGATCCCGAATCTTTTTAGAATCTGGATTTCATTTGGAAGAAAGAGTATGAACACACTATTATTTTCGAATAAGTCCTACCTGAATCATACACATTTTAAAGAAATTTCAAGCAGTTTCCAATATTTATTTAGATTTATTTATTGCCTCACAGCCCTTCCTGTTCGATGTCGTCAGGAGGAAAGTTTTCAAGGCTTTGTTCCCTAGGGGGATTAAACTGCCTCTCATTGAAAGATCTTGCTTGTAACCAAGTGAGTCCTTCGGGTACCCACGACCGTTTTATCAGGAATCTCTCTCTCCTCCAACTCTGGCGGACCCAACCCGACTCGTACGTTACCGCCTCGGGAGCAGAGGCCCCGCCCCTGGCGGCCTGCCCAGAGTAACCGGAGGGAAGCGAGGCCCTCCGCCCTGCCTCCTCCAGCGCGGCCTCGCCGCCGAACGAAAAGCCCCACCGCGGGGAGACAACGCGAAGCCCCGACAGCGCCTCTGCCGGCGGGAGGCGAGCAGCTCGGCAGCACCTCCGGGAGCAGTCGAGTGTGCGGCTAGAGCGGCGGCGCGCAGGGGCGCTCTGCTGAGACGCCGCGCGCCGCTGTCCGTGTCGGGCCCGCCTCTCTGGCTGCGTGCGGCCGCGCAGCCAGTGCCGCGGTCCTGCAGGCTCCGCCATGATGAACAGCGGAGGGATTGGGGTGCCGCTCGGCTTCCCCTTGGGCCCCACGTCCGTCATCCAGGTCACGAACCTCTCCTCGGCGGTCACTAGCGAGCAGATGCGGACTCTCTTCGGCTTCCTGGGAGATATCGAGGAGCTGCGCCTCTATCCCCCAGAGTAAGCTCAACCGGCTCCGAGGCGATAGAGGCCGAGGAGGAGGCGCAGAGGGGCCGTGGGGGGCGCGGGAGGGAAGCGGCGGGAGGCCCTACGTGCCATCTTGAGTGCGGGCACGGCCGTCTCCCGCAGCGGGCTGGTCACGTGCCCCCGCCTTTGTATGGCCGCAGCGCCGGGGGAAAGGCGCTGCGCCCGCACTTAAGATGGCGGCCCCGGGCTGGGGGAGCGGCTGCGTCCTTGGAGCGGGGCTGTGCTCTCCTGGCGGCAACTGAGGCTCGGCCTCCCGCTGCGTGGCACCCAGCGCTAGGGGCTGATAGAAGCGTGCCCCGAGGCTGCCCAGAAGCGCGCCTCTTTCCCTAGCTCCTGGTAGCCCCGTGCTCCCTCCTTGTCCTCCGCTCGTGCACCTCCCTGTGGAGGAGTCGGCGGGAGCTGCTCGGTTTTGTTGAAGGGCGGCTTTCATCTCCGTTGAGGAGCCGCTAACAGGCGCCAGCAGAGCTGTGCGAGGAGGGACGCTGTGCGCCTCGCTCTCAGCAGTGCTCTCCGCAGCATGTATCCCGTACATGAACGTTAATAACAGACCCAAACGTTTCTCAAAGTTGCATCTGATCTCATTTCATTAGATGCGTGTAAGGGATCTCTGCATGGGAGAGAGTGTGGTTTGCTTGCCCTGGTGCTTCACCCAGGCAGATTGTGGCCAGCAGAGCAGGGGAGGAAAATTGACGATTTGTACTAATGCCTTTGTTGCCCAATGGTGTGAATGACATACCTGCCCTTTAGAACAATTTATCTTTTTTACCCTTTATGAAAATCACATAGGGTAGCAGAAAGGGAGTACTTCATTTACACCCAGATATTTTGAGCTTTATACATTTTTTTTTTCTAAATTCAGGGGAATAAAATTGAGGTTTTCTAAATAGCAAAAAATGTTGGTATTTTTTCACTTTTGTGTGTTGTTAGGTTATACTTATATTGTTTTCAAAGAATAGCATTCAGAAATGCATGGCTTAACATGTCTGTGGAGGATAAGTAGTAGTTAACCCATTCGTGCGACAGTGAGTTAAAATAGCCCAATCAAGTTTTAGGCAGTCTTTAGTAGATTTCTGGTGATTTCCATCAAGTTTTCTTGGTTCTCAAATTGGAATGGTTCTACAGTTTCTTCTTTATGCAGTTGAGTTTTCTCATGACTGAATGTATTTTTGTTACAACTACTGACTTTATTTTTTAATATTTGATGAAGTAGAATTTAAGGCAAATAGATATTGTCTTGATTTTGCAATTCATCTTTGTGTCTGTGTGTAAAATTTTGCTTGTGCATGTATATGCATGAAATATTAAAACCCAGTGCCATAGTAGGGTTTGACTTGGAAATGTCAAGGTTATGCTGCGTTAAACATCAGTTCTAAATAATTAATCTTCTACTTTCTCAAGATAGGATACAGAATTGTGATTACTTATTTTACTGTTGATCTTATTTACATTTTTTTTGTGTGTAACTTTTAGAAATGTGCATGTCCTTGTGAAATAGGTCTGGGCATTTGACCTCACTTTCAGATTACTACCTTGGAAAAAAATAAGGCTTTTGTCCAATACACTTCTTGTTAAACAGAAAATATATACTACTTGTTCACTCTCTGAACATGTTTTATGATAGTTATATTGTATAAATGTATAATGATAAATTCAGAAAGCAGTGCTTCATTGGCAAGTCTATGGGAAGCAGAAGAATCCCAAGCAAAAAGATGCTACAATTTATGTCTGCAGTTTGTTGAAGTTTTGTATAGACACTGCCATTTCTATAAGTATTTAATAATCTAGGCCCTAAATTTTTAAATTCAATTCTTTCTATGAATTAAAAGGAAATTTTTATATTGCAGTTGACATAAGACAAAAATTCATGTTGTCCTAGCTTTAAAGATATTTCTGTAGGAAACTTAAACTTTCAGTATTTTCTGGAGCATCTGTTTTGTTACTTTCATGGAACAGTGAGAAGCTCAATTTTCTTTCAGATAACACCTGAAAAACATGATTTAGTAGGTTGAATTTAGTGAACTACAAATCTCGTGGGTATTGACCACTTAGTGACAAATACTAATGTACACTTTTACGTTTGTTTCACACTGAGAACGAGAATGTGGGAGCATTTCAGCTTTCAGTAATTCCAGAATACTTACGTTACTTAAATAGTGTAAATAGAAAAGAAACAGTAGCGAAAACTTTGGTTGTCAGTAGTTCAGCAAGAGCTTTTGCTGAGATTGAGATCTCATTTGCCAGCCTTTGTTTGGAAGCACATAAAAAAACAACAACAAAAAACAGTTCTTGTTTAAAGATAATAGGTCATTCAATACTAAGAGTGTATTTTTATAGATAAAGTAGTGGTGAAAAACGTTTTCATGTTGCATTGTGTAGTATTGTAACCTGTTTTCTAATTAAGAACTGAAGATATGCAGCATACACACAACATATTTTTACTTAGCCTAGCTTGAGTGTGCAGAACAGAGTGAAGTTGTGTTCTCTTCTGTACCCATCATTTTCTGTTTAAAAAAACCCAAAACATTTTAGTTATGAGATTTTGCTGTTTTAGTTATGAGATTTGCCTATGCTGCGCATTTTTATTTCTAATGGATGTGAACTTCCAGTTCTGTTTATGAGGTGTAACAGTTAAGAGAATACAAAAGGGAATTTATTTGCCTTGTGAAGTCTGTGTACGTATGTCGCATAGGTCTGTTGTACATTACCTTATGCTGCTGTGGTTCTGATGTGCCAGGCCATTGTATCCACACGGTCCAGTAAACTCAGTTGCTGCTTTCCTCCACCTGGCTGGAGGCAGGGCACCTCAAGTCCTGGTTATTGTGTTCGTTACTCACTCCTCATGAATGTGAACCAAAAGGGTTTTTATCAAAATAAGAAGTCGGATTGGACAATCTATTCTGTTTAGAGAACTGCTCACTGGAAATTGGAGTGGCAGTTTTCCTGGAATCTGTGATTGTTTTCCCTGCTGACTCAGGTACTTTTGCCTGTAGGGTCGAGGTGAGTTTTTCATCCCACCTCCTTATATTCTCTCCATGGTCGTGCAGGTAAAACCACAGGGTGACATGTGGTGCATACCTCTCTCTTGAACCAAAAAGCTCTTACTGCTGGTAGCTGAGATTCGTGGTTCTTGCAGGTGGGGAGGAGGATATATTCTCTTTGAGTTGCCGGACCTCTTGGGAAAGTTTCTCTATGGCTGACACACAGACCAATAGGGAGAAAAATAAACTTTCTTTGTATTGTTGGAGTTGGTCAGCCAGTTAATCCACCTCTCCATCCTTGTTTCTCTCAATCTTTCCAGGCTGTTGCTGCCAGTGAGTTGGCATATGATGACAGCAAACTCCATACAAAGTTCTGCCACGTTTATCATGTGTACTTGATGCTAGCTGGATTTTGGGATAATTGATCATTGTTCTGGTCAACATTGTGCACCACCTCCAGCACAGCTACATCCTTTATATGCTGGATACTTCTTTTCATGGTGGTCCACTTGCCTGGCTGACATGTAACATTGTCCCTGTTTGGATACCTTTCCTTCATAGCAGACAGGAGTCATGTTCAGAGGGGGAGGGAATTTTCATCTTTTGCAATTACTTTGTCAGTGCTCCCTTCCCTAGGGAGGGATTCCAGCTGTCTGGCTTCTGTGCTCACTAGATCCAGGCTGTCACCTCCATTATCAGCATTGGAGCAGCCAGGTGACAATGTACTCACCTGGATGAGAGCCGAAATATTTTTGCATATCTCGCAGCTCACCTAGGGATAGGATAGGCATTAAGTGCTTATTGACTCGTTTGTAACCTCTGCCTTTTCCTCCCATTCTAGTGATGGCCCTGGTATGGAGTAGCATTCCTTGTCTGCTTCTTCCTTCTCTACTAAATGAGCAGACTTTTCCTTCCATTGTTTCTGCTTGTGGAGAGGGGTGAGGGGCATCAGCATGGGTTGATTCTCCTTAATTCTTCCCCTTTTTAGAAGTTGGAGCATTACATGTTATTTTTGATTATTTTTTCCTTATCTGCTGATACTTTGTTCTATCAGAGCAATCCAAGGGGTTTGTAGAAGTGATGTGTTTGACCAAGTGATCATTTGTTCTTGCCCTGCTCCACTGTAATTCATTGTGCACCACCCTCCTGCTGACTTGGATGAAAAAAGAGTAGATGTGAGTTAGTAGGGAGCAAGGACGACATCTATGCATTTTGCATGTCCATGACTGTAGAACAGAATAAAAGATTATGTTATGATGTCTTGAACTATTACTATTAGAGAGAATAACTCCTTTTTACCCAATTTTTCTACATTTCCTCAGGCTCCTGTCATTAATACTCCTTGTCTTTAGAGCACGCAGGACAAAATTTATTTGAAAAGCTAAAAGGAAGTCTTAAATTGTCAAATACAGTTCTTTACAGATTATATTAGATATTTCTGGAATACTTGACTTAAACTTCTTGTTAGCACACAGATTTTGGAGGGGAAGAAGAAGAAGGAACCACCTTGAGTTTTTAAAGTATTGAATAAAATTGAGATTTTTTAAGATGACTCTTCACTATTCCCAGTGAGCTTCCTGAACCCAGTGACTTCCCAGCAATTTGTATCTGAAGACTACTTTTTAAAATACCAGTTTCTGTTTAGGTCTTTTGCTTTGTATCCCTGATTGATTGAGATGAATTTTTAAATGAATGTTAAGTTAAATTATGCTATGCTCTTCAGTACTTTGCCACTTCATGATTTATTTTCATTATTAACAGCCCTTCAGTTTATCTAGTCACTGCTAATCAGACACCTCTTTAAAAGAATGGGTTCCAAACTAGTCATATTACTGAAAGTCTGGTACTCAGTGAGGATATTTCTCTCCTGTATATTATTCAGGTAGTTGTAAAAGCTACTTTATTACTGTTATTTTTTTGAAAGGCACATTAGAACTGTGAGTAAGTCACCTTTGGATTCAGTGTTGAGGGCACTTGGAGACTCCTGGCACTGCAGAAATTGTTTCCATATGGTCATCGTCCTAATTTTAGCTACTTGTCAATGAGGCTTCATTGGCACTTAAAGCAATATTTCCTTTATTGAAAAAAACATTAACATGAATCTTCTTTTTGTGGATTGTTAGTGGTAGCCTTTGTAATTATCTATTTTCTTACAAGTATACTGTTCTGATCTGTGGAAGGCTTTCCATTGAAAGTTCAATCTAAAAAAATGATAGCATGTGTCTACGGATCTTCAAGAACAGTAGTTAACAAATAAAAGTTACGTGGAAGTGGGAAAAGATTTTTTTAATCTACTCATATTTGTATTTAGGTGTTGTTAGACTAGCAGAGTTTTTCTGTCTGCTGTAGTGATTTAGCGTTCTTGGTTGCTAGTTTCAAAAACTTGCCAAAGAAGCTTTGATTTCATGACAGTTTCCATGTAAGATTTCTCTTGAAAGCTTGCGCAGGTGGCTTTCAGTGCCTGAAGACCACTTTTATTCCACTTATTACCAAACCTTTTGGTCGTCTGCTTCTCCTTGTTCCACAGACAAAGCTATAACCTTGAGAGAAAGGAAATGCAGACTCTCTGAGAATTTGCTTTTTCCTTTTTTAACCATCTTTTTATGAAAAAATGCTCAGAAGGTTACTATAAAATCCTTTCAGGAACCATGATTGCGGGTGGTTTTTTTTTTTTTTTAATTTACTGGTACGTACAGTAGTTTTACTTAAACCTTAATGAAAGTAGGATGGGTGAATCATAGGTTACTGGTTTAACCAAAGAGATCTGTTTTCGTTCTGAAGCTAAATACTTCGATATTGTAAAGAAAAGTAGCGGGTGTATGTGAAAATGGTGTGGAAAATTCTGTTTAGGTAGGTTGCAGAAGTCCACAAGAATGGTGAATACTATAATCACAGCCCATGTAAGACAATTTTTTTAACTAATGAGAGTTGATAATTCTACCTCAGGACCTCAGTGTGGATTTGTCACCCCTGTGTAGAAGAATGTCTTCAGTAGAGCTTCTCTGACGGTGTTGGTGATGTTTTGTTGTAGAAGTCTGAGAAGAACTTTCTAAGGCTTTGAATACCTCATGTGCACAGTCTTGATTTGGTTACAGATCTGAACTCCCCTGCTGAAAATGGAGCGCTGCTATCATTGTTTTCATGCGTGTGTCAATTGACCATCTGAAAAACTTCTAGTGCTTACTGAGTTTCTCACATGGAAATACAGGGAGGCCTGCTGTGTCTCCACTGACATAGGAGAGAGGCATCCTGCAAGCACGTGTTTGTGAAAAGCCCCTCAGAAAACATGCTTCTATGGGAAGTGGTGCCCTCATTTAAGTACGCAATAAGTCTGTGAAAGGAAATGATGTGCTCCCTGCTTTGTAGAACATTCTCTGAAACATACTACATGGCAGTGGTTTTTTTGTTGTTGTTTTTACAGACATCCTAAAGTTATTTACATTGAAATTTACAAAACGTGTTGTTCAGGGAAGTATGAATTTGTTATCTTTCTTTTGGTTTAAATAGACATTAGTAAGAGCAGGAAGGGTGGCTTCTATAGTTCTAGAGAAGGCAGAGACTTTCTTTGTGGTACAGGTACAGCTGAAATCCGAAGCTGGTTTGCAGGGCGTGACAGGTTTTGGCTGTTTACTCTGGTACGCAGACTGCTCCTATAGCTTAGAATTGTTTTTCAACATAGGAGACCAATTGGATCTGTGGTTCTTAGTCCCAGTTGTACTTTTGTGTTATGCAGTCACAGCCAATTGGATTTTTGCAGACTGAGTTGTTCGAAAGCGGGGAGGCAAACTGTGTGCGGTGTTGAAAGCCCTGCTATAATTCTGCTTTCTTTTGGATGAACTGGAGTGGCCATTTTTTAGACCTCACTGTGTTCTAGAGATTGTATAGTAGAGGAGGTCTTAGAGATCTGCACAGTTATTCCGTAAGATCTTATTGTAATACGTTATTCACTTATGTTAGTGTCTTCTGCACTAGCACCTTGGGAAAATCTGGAACCGCAAATGAATGTTCTGTAGCCTTTTATTTATTGGTTTATTTATACTATATTTTCTGAATGGCTCATTTGTATGAAATGGTTTTGACTATTTATTACTCTACTGAGAGATGGATATTGTTATCTCTCCAGAGAGGAAAACAAGAATGGCAAAAATGTCTTACTGTTATTCAGATCTTCATTTCTTCTTTTTTGAATTTTCTTGCAATCTAGAGCAACGGACTAACAGTAATTCTAAATTACAAGAGTAGGACTTGCTTTTTTACAGGAACTTCTTTTATGAAGAACATTGTGAGTCTGCCTCAGTTATGCAGAGTTATCCAGCATAAAAAATGTTGGCAAAACAAGAGGAGTTAGAATAAGACTTTTTCCAGCTCTGTTTTTAAGAAGTCTGCTGGAGAGGTTTTGGAGACTCACTTCTTAAAAGGATAGGAATGATCACTGTAAAATTAAAATCTTCTAGAATTTTACATTTTCATTGTTTCCATGGATACACATGCAGTGTTTACATGTTTTCTGGAGATAACAATCTCCTCCTAAGAGAATGTTTCCTCCTCTTTGTTACTTCTCCAGTGAGTTAGCTAATTAGCTTAACCCTCAGAAGAGAGTTTGTACCCAGACTACTTCTTGGAGCCTAGTTGAAGCACTGTTCTGTTGTTAATATTTTTAACGTACTTTCCAAATAGCTTTTGAGATTGGAATCTAGAAAATAGTGGGGAGAAAATATTACAGAAAAACACATTACACATAGCTGGCTCTGTAGATGTTGAATTATACGTGGATTATTTATTTCTGGACAACTACCTTGTCCAGAATTATGTTCTTCAGTTAGCATTGTGAGTTTTTTTGTTTGTTTGTTTCTTTCTTTTTAAGAAGAAAAAACCAAGAGATGTTAGGAGTCTTTAGCAGTCTGCACCATGGAATCTTCACTGGAGTCTTCTGCTGTTTGGGTTATGACAGTAGCATGTGTGTGTAAAAAAACCTAAACTAATAAGACCAACCAAACAAAAAACAAAACAAAACAATTCCTCCCCCCAAAAAAGCCAATCATAAGAAAAACAACCCCACCATAAAGAAACAGTGGCATACATCTTTGCAGTGATTGAAGTTGGACACTTTAGAATGTGTAAGATTAGAAGTTGTATGCAAACATTTCTGATGAGGACTTAGAATGTCGTTTGCTATCAGCTGTGATGATCAAGACCTCGCAGGCTATTCTGAATGTGAGAACTTGAAATGGTGAAAGCATTGGCCACTATAGAGAAAATGAGTGGGCTGAAGAAATGTGCTCATCTTGCAGTGTTTTTTTTTTAAGTAGTATAAACTTGACTTTCAGGCATGATTTATTTTTCTCCTTCTACCTAGGCTAGTACGGGCTAATATTTGAAGGACTCACTGAAAAATGACTGGTCTTATTGTCTGAATTCCCTATGCAGAGGGGGAAAACAAAGATTAGCTGTAGATTTACTATGAGGTACTGTGATTTATGCTGCTATGTACAATAATAGTGAACTGGGGAACATTGTATAGTAAGATTTGTAAAGAAAGTAAGTCTTGTAAATTTGGGTTTTTGGCTTGTGTAAGTTTTCATTAGAAAGGAGGAGGTGATACGCTTTCTTTAGTGACATAGAAGTCAAATAAGTACATTTCTTTAGGGTAATTTTTCTAGGAAACCTAAAAATGTTTTTAAATTAAGAAATTGTCATTAAAATATATATATACATACGCTATTCAATATGAGTAATTGTTTTTTCCCTTTTATCTTGCAGCAACGCACCTCTTGCTTTTTCCTCCAAAGTATGTTATATTAAGTTTCGTGAAGCATCGAGTGTTGGTGTGGCGCAGCATCTAACCAACACGGTTTTTATTGACAGAGCTTTGATAGTTGTGCCCTGTGCAGAAGGTTAGTATTTCCGACATTCTTCTGTAATGTTGGTGTTTGTCCTGTCTGCTAATTGTTTTAAGCTTTCAATGTAAGGAGGTGGTTCTCTGTTGTTATTTTATTTTATTTTACTTTAGTGTTGTTTGGGGAAAAAAAAAAAAAAGCCTTGATACAAAAATGAAAATGGAGTGAAGAAACCTAATTATAGAGATTTAATTTAAATTCAGCGTTAGGAAAAAAAAAAGATCTGATTTAAATTAGAATAATTCAATATTCCATTGTTGTTACAAATTTGGGAGGACACGAAGGTGATTTTGTCCCTTTAAAGATGATTTTCGTCTTGGCAAGCTTGTTCCTGCACAAAGTTCTCACTGAAGTCAATGGAGCACTGAATATGTTAAGTAATTTCTTTGCAAAGATAAGATGGAAGTTTCAATCTTAATGTATCATTTTTGGTATGTGGGTTGCTTTTTTTGTTGTTGTTGTTTTTGTTTTTTTCAATATTTTTCTTTTGATTATACTGATTTTTATTATTTTTTTTACCAAATTCAAATTTGTCTTGTTGACATGTACTGTATGTCATTTTAGATTTACATAATTTAAAATAGTTTGTATTCATGGTGATAATTACTGTTTGAATATAAATGTTTACCTCCTAGTGTAATGAAAAGATTTCAGTTTTCCCTTCTTGTTACTGTTGAAAGTAATACTTTGCTTGCAGTGAAAAGACTTTCTTACATATCGTTACTCCTTATGATTTTTGGCATGTTTTGAAAAATGCAATTATCTGCATAGAATGCTTCCAGAGTAAAGTACTTTTATAACTCTTAGTAAAGTAAAAATGTCTGGTTAATAGTCAACTTACAAGTGTTCCCATAAGTAATGCTGAGGCCATACTTTTGCAGGTGTGTTGAATGTGAGGGAATTCTTATTGTTAATGTCCTGAATCTGAACGCAGTTCTGTGAAGCATGGCCCTACTGTTGCTGAATTCTATGTAGACAAATAACTGGAGTTTGGCAGAGCCCCATTGACTTCACTGCGATCCTTGTGGAATTGAGCATCTGCCCATTTGAGTCTAGAAGACTTTTTACCTCACTGGAGTAGAAACATTACAGCTGGTGAAGTGAAGCTGTCTTCACTTTAAGTATGGTAGCTGTTTTCCATGGAAAAAAAAAATACCTCAAATGATTGAACCATAAACTGCAACAAATCCAGAAATACTTGCTATTAACGTGAGTTCTGTTACTTCGAGTCAGGTTTTGGTTTAAAAAAAGCTGTTGACTTCTTGGAGTTTGTTAATAATGATCTCAGAGTACTGTTTTTTCCATTCTTACTACACTGTGATCTGAATAGTGTAAGATTAGCTGCAGTGATCATGATCTGAGATGTTCCTAGCAAACTCTTGACAAGTCTCCAAAATGTCTTAGACTCTAAAACTACTCTAACTAAAGGTTATACTGACCTATAATACACTGCCTATTCTCATAGCCTTTAGTATGAGCACATATTTTTTGACTTTCTGAAGCCTAAATTTTTATGGGTTTTTTTATGCCTTGCTTTGTGGCATTTTTTGGTTTTATTGTTTGAACTTACTGTTAAACCACAAGTGTGTATTGCCCTATCCACTTAAAATTTTCGGTAGGCAAATTGCCTGAAACAAGAACCCTGATTGTTAAAAAAATTGCCCCTAAATTGTTGCCTGTAGCTTATGCAGGTTTGTAGTTCTATGTTTCATCCAAAAGACCTTAACACTGGTTCAGTACTGCCAGAGAGGGAAGATTGTCGCCTAATGAATGAACAGCACTTCCTGGTGTTTTTCTTGTGATGAGATCACTGCCTGACGTGATATGGCAACAGGCAGGTAAAGCTACATTTTCCTGTGTCTCTTGATGGTAGACAGTGAGTGGAAGGAGAATGAAATTAAAGTCCTGAGAAATCTTGTTCCAGCTCTGTTTGCAGCTGACTTAGTGGACATTTGTGAGAAAGTATATCGCACATAAATTGTCACTGTGCCAAATCATTCCAAATCTTGCACAGATGTATGTATAATTAACTGAACAAGTGATTGGGTTGTGGGGGAAAAAAATAATAATGTAATAATGCTGTTTCCATGAAACTTTCTGACAGGGTCACTGATTTTAATCTATGAAAATGTGAATTCATGCGGATTTTACTTCCTGAGGAATTTATTGTGTGGAGTAGATGTGGTTTTGGAGACCACAGCATGACATTCTTGATTCATGATAGGATGCATTGGTAATGGAGTCAATGGAGTGTATCACAGGCTTTAAAAGTAGCAATGGCTATATTTTAGCATTTTATTGCTAAATTACATTGTTAGCTAATGGTCCCAATAGTGAAATGTTTAATGCGCCGAATTGAACATAAGAGAGAGGTAAAATGGAACTTTGAAAATTTCGTTTTAAAAATCAGAATAAAATCTGAAATTTAGAGTGTATTTGAACAATGTTAAGTCAAGGGAGCATGAGGACAGGGATGCAATGAAATCAGTTTAAATTTTGTGATATTTATTAAGCAATTTTACAAAAAATGTAATTGTAAATGAAATAACTTTTATCAAGCTGTCAAAATTTGACTTTCTTTTGTGTGTATGAGTAGCTTTTTCTTTAAATGTTATACTTTGAGAATGCAAAGGTTGAAAGATAACAAAGATGCCACCCTAATCATTCTAAATTTTATGTCCACATTATCTGGTAGATGGATTTTGACTATTAATTTGGTTTTGTATGTTTTCTCTGTGTGATATTTGTGCATTATTAGATGACTAGACTGGCCAAGGCAGACCTGTTACACTTGCCTGAGTTAGGCATTGTTTGCCATGCCACTAAACCTGCCGTCAAGTGAAACCTTCATGGGGGAAATGAGATCGAAGTCTGGCCTGCTGAAGATGGACGCCTTGTCTCTGTTTTTATTTTATTTTGCTTTCTTTCCTTTGTTTTTTTTTTTTTATTTTGTTTTATTTTACTTTTATTTTATTTTGTCCCTTTTTGTTTTGTTAATTCTCTTTCCCTTGTACTTGTGAACTGGTACTTCAGTTCTGTAAAAATGGTGTTTTGTAAAGGGTTCACAGTGTTTCATTTTGAAGTTGGACCTGAAGCTGCTTATGAATGGTGGATGGTATCCGCAAAGTGCGATTAGCTGAGTTTTGTGCTGCAAATTACGGATAAATTCCATTCGGAGTACGTTCAAACATCTGAATTCAGCAGATGAGCACACTGGTACATAAGACTGGAATAGTGAAAAATATATGAGTTTTAAGATGCATTCTTTCATATGCTATGCTTTGTCTTTTCCAAGAGGAAATCATAGTTAAAACTCTTACTTTCTGGAGACATTAACTTTACAGAATATAGTCATAATCTTTCTCTGCTATTTGTCCCTCTTCTTAGCAGAGTAGTTTTATTTAGATTGCATGGTCTGTTTAAAAGAAGGCTTTCCATTTATGTCTAATATAAAGACTTTGTAATAGTTATTTCTGAAATTGAAATTTCATGGATATTGAATGTTTTGAAATACTTGCTTCTGATGAAATCTTGCTTCGGTGAGGTTAGTGGCAGTAAAATGTCATCCTTTTTTACAGTTTTAGCAAAACTATTTACCACTCATAAGTACGAATGCAGCCTGAGGTTTTGATCAGAATATGTTATGTGAGGCACATTGTCTTTTAACACTGTTATTTGTGGGAAGATTGAATCAGTTCCGTATGCGTGTGAATGTGTGTGTGTATTGCACTTATACACACTTCAGTGGTTGTTATCTGAAGAAACTGCATTTCTTTTTTTAAAAGTCTTCTCAGCCATTGCATAAGCCCTGGCAGTTGATGCTGGAGTGATTGAGAAGGTTGTCATCTCTAGGTGATGTTCTTACTTCTCTCTTGTGAAACTGAACCCCTGAAGCAGTAACGATGGGCCAGGTGGTGTGTCTCATCCTCAAGCACTACTCTTCTCAGCTAAGTGCATTAATAGCGATTGGTTTCACTTTGGTAATGCACCAAGCTGTGAACTGGGAAGAGCTTTACTTCATGATCTCTCTCGGATTTATCTGTGGCAGTTGAGGTAATTGCCAATAGTTTTAATCTCTTTAATCACTGCTGCTAAATCCAATAAGAATCATGAACTGGATCACACAGAAGTTATTTTGAAGTGTGCATTTGCCGCTGACTTAATGTAGCAGGAAAATAACAACTGTTTTAAATTATGTTTAAAGTAGATGTGAGCAGAGGTATTTTTAAAACAGACATACTGCTGAGGCTGTTCTACAGGGAGGATTAAGCATGTACTTCAACAGGAAATTATTTTCTTCCACGCACATGGAAGGGAATAAAAGTGTTACGTGTGCTACCTGCTTAACAGAAACATCTCTCTGGAGCATTCAGTAAAATGGTTTCTGCTGTGAACAGGTTGGCTAAGACTCATAAGTCCTTCAATGATACGAAAAAGTAACAATTGTAAGGTGTATTCAGAACAAGACCGCTTTCCCTGAGGTACTTCTAGGCAGCACGCGGCTGATCCACATTTGCTTCCAGATCCCTTTGCAAAGCAGAGAGGAATTAAGTAAATGGTCATAGAATCTATAATTTACTAAACAATCAGAAGCATCTAAGAAATATTTCTGCAGATGTGATATATATATATGTGACATATTTATCTGTTTCCATTATTAGAAAAGAAATATTTTAGCTCATTTCCGTTTAGCTTGAGTTTCAAAGCGTGAGTTTTAAAACCAAATCAGCTACTCTTGAATAGTTTTTCAAGTGTCCTAATTTGTTTTTTCAGAAGTCACTTGTTTTGTATCTCTTTGGGCTCATATTCTCTTATAAGTAAATTTATTGAGAAAAAGCTCCAAAATGTAAAGGCTGTTTGTAACTTGACAGGTTAGTTGGCCTCACGTATTGATTTGTTGAAGAAGGTAGATTTGCCCCTAGTTTATTTTCTATAAAATTGTTTTAAAGTTTGAACTGATCTTCAAAGCTGGAGGAAGAACCTGTGAAAAGGCAGTATTTCTGGAAAAAAAGAAAAAGGCAGATTTTCATGGTTCTCTTTATGGAGATAGACCCTTTCACATTCTTGAATAAAATGCACGAGCAGATCTTTCTTTGTAGTGTGGAACTGACCAACTGGATTTTCTATTAAAACAAAACATTACATTGTTAGGCACCCTGATTATTCTGGAAATAATGCTGCTAGCTTCTTATTTAGGCATGTGTACTCTTCATTCTTTGAACTGCTGTTATAGGTGGCTTAACTGAAAGTGCTCACCTGATTCCTTAAGCAGTGTTTGAGCAAATGAATAGTTCTTGTTATTTCAGCAAGATGGCCTGTATGCTTAAAGTTTAGGGTCGCATTTAATTTTCTGAATTTAACTCACTGTCTGTTAATTATGTGCCTAACTCAGTTCGAATTTCAAACGACTAAATGCCTTAAGCATCTGAAAAATATATCTGGTTATGTGTGTATTGAATCAGCTGTATGTAAGTGCATACTTAAATTAGGCATATGCTTATGTATGTTGCTGGCCAAGGATAAAAAAGAGAATGCAGACACACCATTTTAGGAGCCGTTTTTGTCACTGAATGAGCCATGTCTGTTGATTCTATGGAAACCTGCATGAGGACACAGTTAATTGCAAGAAGCTGGCTGTTCATGAAAACGTCAGGTAGTTAATGGTCTAGTTCATCAATCATCTGAAAGTACTTCAATACTTTGATTTTCAGAAGAACTGGTATATAATTATATGCCTAATTTGCATGCACTGTTACTAGGACTGTATATTTGAAAGCCTGTTTAGTTAGCTATGTAGTAGGCAGGATATGCAGTGGGATACCCAGTTCTTGTGAGCAGTCAGGCAGACCAGGTGCACCTCTTCTTGCATGCCTGACTTCATAATGAGTGCTGAACATTGTGATGACTCAGATTCATGCATGTTTTTTAAAAAGCCCTGGAAGACATTACTGCACAGTTAATTCTTGAGTGCTAATTATTTTCCTATTTTTCTCCTTTAGATAGAAAAATCAAGTGGTTTGTTACATGTTAAGGAGCAAGGTGCCTCAAAACTAAACATAAATAAAATAATGTAATTAGGAAGCATGAGAGAAAAATGGGTACTGTTACTTTATCTTTTCTATTCCATATATGCTACATATTAATTTATTTTCATTTAGATTTATTTTGTTCTTTGGTCACATCCAGTTGTAACCCAGTCCTTGCTGCAGATCTATAGTGCTGGTTTGCAATACTTTTTTTTGTCTTTATTTTTTTTAAGTAGTATGATTCCATTGGGTTTTATTGAAACTCGTATAGTTAAAACTACACAGTGTTTTGAAACTTACCAAGTATTTTGCTTTTTTATGAGAATATTAATATTCTAATTTTCTAATGTTGAAGTCGGAAATTAACAGATAAAACATACACCGTTTTTTTCAAAGAAGAGTCTTGTAGATGCTTTGACTATTAAAAAAATGTTTAAAGGAAGACTTTATGAAAATGCATGTGGTAATAACAGAGGGCTCAGTAGTTAGTGTATATGCAGTTATCCCAGGAATTTTGAAAATGTGATAATCAAAACCTGGTATAAGCAGAAGTTGCTGCTGTAGTTTTTCTTTTGAGTGTTTAGTGTTTGTACTAGTTTGGACCCCTTGGCATTTCAAATTTAATAGACACATTTAATTGTTTAATCTATTACATTACTATTAATCTATTACAAGTTTTAATTTTTGAAGATTTTATGGTGTTAATTTAGCAGTTGTATTACAACTAAACTTGAATGAAACCTGTGTTTAGTACAGATTACTTATTATTTAAACTGTTAGCATGACAGGGAGAATATAATCTGGTTGAAATGGTACAAAATACTTAGTTTAGGAAAATATGGCTTGCTTAGGTGATCAGTTGTGATTTTCTTCAGCCTCATTAAATTTACAGCTAATTCATGAAAGTTTCAGATAAACTGAGAAGACTTAAAATGTAAGACAATGCAAATCTAGGTTTTTCTTCCTTCCCATACCCCCAATTTCACTTGCAATGTGTATTGTTTTGAGTCACAGTAGCTTTTATTTAATTTTTATTTTTACATCAAAAGTAGGCAGCATCAAAGTAGAGAAAAGAGCACAAATTTCAGTTAGCTCATACATGTTTTTTCTTTTTTTTTTCTTTTACTGATTTGGTTATTTGCCATTTCTGGGGATTAAACTTTAAAAAATGTTCTTCTTTTCTGTATCTGATGTTCTGTGTGCTATTAGTGATGCAGCCAACACGAACGGTTGTCATGTGTAAAACAACTTTCGATCACCGTGAAAGCACCGCCCTGGGAAAGCGTCCATGCTTGATATCGTTTGGTTCATGAACATTAAGTTTCCAGTACAGGTGACCCATAGCTCAAAGTGTTAAATAATTGTGTACATATTCAGTTTTTATAATAATGATCCATTAATGAGATTGCTAGTCTTTGAAGTTTTTCTCACTTTTGTTTTTCCTAGTAGGGCAGGGTAAAAGGAAAATCTTAAGTTCTTATTTGTTTCTTTGTAAGGATCTGGTAGATAGATTCATTCTTATTTGTTACCTTTTTAAATGAAGGGTAATTGTAAAATAATGGTAAGAGTAACATTTGTGTAGTGTTCCAGCTCTGTGTAACGCTTTCACTTGCTTCTTCAGGTAAAATCCCAGATGAAGCCAAAGCCCTTTCTCTATTGGCACCTGCTCCTACTATGACAAGCCTGATGCCTGGTGCAGGGTTGCTTCCAATACCTACACCAACACCTTTAACAACAGTAAGTAAAATTCAATTGCTGTTTGATTTCTCGTTTCCTCTGTGTTGAACAGTGTTTCTTGCGATCAGAGAATAAAAGCTATCTGCAACATTGATGTTGTCCTCTTTATATAGAGGTCATTGAGGGTTTCACTGTGGTGCCCCTTTTGAAGGTAGGTCACAAGGTGTCTGTGCCTAACTTTTCCTGAGTGTTTCTTTTGGATTTTTAAATTGCTGAGTAGTGGGTGAATACTGATTTTGATTGTGTCCATGTTAACCGTCCATTCCTAGACCTGTTAATTTGATCCAGCAGCAATGTTATCCACTTCTAAAAGTTAGTTAAAGCATAATAGCTAAATTGGCATAGTTGAAACGTTGTGTTAGGATGCTTTTATTTAGTATCTCTCTGTCAGGGCTTTTTAATGTTTACCTAGCAATTTTTTCACTACAGAAGGCTCAGGAGCTACCTGCTGCTGCTTCTGCTCAGTTCCCATCTGCCTCTGTAAGCTTTTCTTGACATCATCAGGCAGCTGGGCCTGGTTCAGGGAAAATTCTGGAAATAGAAAAGCCTGCTTCAGAAAAACTGGACTTACTGTCATTGCTGCATGTTATTTGAAGATGAAAGCCCTCAGTTTTCCAAATGTGTTGCAGCCGTGTGCCTGCTGATAATACTGTTATCATCCTGTTTTTTTTTTTTAATTTATATAGAGATTCCCAATCTTCACTTTCCTTTAATGATTCCTTGTTTGTCTCAATTACTAGAACTGTTATTCCCACTTGCTATTCTTAGCTGATACTGGTAAGCATTCTCGAAGAAATGAATATTGTTTAGTTTTTTCTTCTTTTTCTCCCTTCTATTAAAACATTGCATTAACCAAGTTTGTTTTCTACTGCAGTATTTCATAGATCTGCACTTACGGACAGCATCTTTTTTTAAAGTTTGTGCTCCAACAGCTATTTAAAGACCGTATAAGTTTTACACTGAAACCGTGGGACCAAAGTCAACCATCAGATTTAATTTATAGTTCTTAACTGTCAGTATATAAGAGAAATCAGATGGCATTGAAAATCATTTTTAGTTCACAAGGATGCTGGCTCTTTTTTCTGTAAAGTTAGTTGATATTATCCTCATTGTTAGGTGAAGTAATAATTTTGGTATTTCATAAACTGAAATGCGCTTACTTACACATAATTGCTGCTATTCAAGCATAATTAATAGTGGGATTTTGAGACATTTGTTTCTAAACTAACCCTCTAAGGTAAATTTACTTTGTTTTTATTTAGATCTTTAGTAAGTTATCGGTGAATACTAGACTATCAAAGAGGAAGGCAAATTGTCTGACACTTTCTGTTCAATAATAAAAGGATGATTTCAGCAGAGTAGTTTTCTCTTTTGTTACATGATAAAAAAGCAAACTAGTTTCTTGTAGAGAGTTTCTAACACAAACTTCACCTGTTAGAAAAGCAGCTGCTTTTTGTGTAAAGAAAATAAAATGAAAACCAAGAGCTCAGCAGACCAGTTTAGTTGTGTTTTCTAAGTAATTTTTTTCTTTTCTAATTTTCCTCAGGAGAGATTTCAATAGCCAGTAAAAACAAGAACCATATTGTCTTCATTCTCTAGGAAGTAATTGTCCAACAAAGGGAAAGATGTAATTTTTCAAGACAGAGGTAGCTCATCTGACAACAGCCTCTGAAGTTGTAATCTGATACTATGCTTCTTGCTTTTGACTGTACATTCCAGTTTATCTGTGTGATTCTTTCTGGATTCTCTCTGGTGTCTGTTCTACCTCTTGCGAAGCATGACAAATTCACTGAAGGAATGAGGGTGGCCAAATAATAAGTTTGTTTGATCCACAGCAGCCTGACAGACACTGTACTGGGCTTAGCAGAGGATGTGAAACACTGGAGCTTGGGATTGGGATTCTGGGGGAGAAGATGCAGGTCTTGTTCCTGTGCTTTTTTCTCCAGCCAGCTGTTTGAGGCACTCAGTTATTCAGTAAACTGCAGTTTAGAGTTGCCTGCTCTTTTACGTGAAGCTTGTCTATATCTGTGCTGCAGCCCAAAGGGGTAGTACTGGCATTGCATTTCCAGTCTTTTACATTATTCCAGTGTTCATATGGTCAGTTACCTGAGGAAGTCTGATCTGACAGGGCTTTTTTGAGGTTGGTGAGGGGTGTAGAATAGGATTAGTTTTTCAGAACATCTCCCTTGATCTATCTGGTTTACAAATTGTAACAAGTCTGTTGTGAAAAAAGAAATCAGGATTGCCCATTTCCTTGTCTAAGGCAACCTGGGTAAGTTTAAACTGATGATGAAGCTGTCATTGGAAGACTGGAAGGATAACAACAGGTAGCAGTATCAGTTATCTTACACCTTTGAAATACTTCTTTTGTGTTTGTTCTGCTTACGCATTACTGTGTTTCTACATTACCTACATAGCATGTTCATACATTACTTATGAGCAAAGTTTAGAGCATAAGGTATAATGTTTTATGTAAGACTCAGCATCAGTATTTCTGCCAGGGAAATGAGCTTTTGTTGTAATTGTAGGAGAGAAGCTTATCACATGCTGCTTTAGATTACAGGTATTCCATGCGCTGAGAGCTCGTATCTCTAGAGAATTTTTTTTACCATTGGTAATGCTTCTGAGTTGAAGGTGTTTCTGCTTGGCAGTATAAGACTTTTAAGGCAAGCAGGTAATTTTCTTAGGTAAAGCTGTAGATCAAGTACTGCACTTGGATCATCTGTAAATTTACTGAGGGGACCCGGGAGCTATTAGTTATAGATGTAATAGCTCAGAATTAATCATGTGAACAATGTGAACAGTGCTTTTTCATTTTCTCTAGCTCTTTCACTGGCCACCACTGAGAAGAATCTGGCTCCACTCTTCGTACACTCTTACACTGTCCCACTAGAAACTTGTATGCATTCTTAGAACATTCCTCAGCCTTCTTCTCTCCAGAATAAAGAAATCCAGCTCTCCCAGACTGTCCTTATACGACTAGTGCTCCAAGACAATTAAACAGCTTTGTGGCTCTTCACTGGTTGCATTCAAGTTAGGTCTGTTGCTCTCTTGCACTTGGAAGGCCTAGAACTGGACACTGGATTCCAGATCTGGCACCACCAGTGCTGAGGAAAGGCAAAGAATCGCCTTCCTTATCTGCTCACAGTACTCTTTCTAGAAGAGAATCTCAGCATACCGCTGTCTGCCTTGACTGCAAGGATACATTGCTGGCTCACACTCCCCTTGGGGTCCATCAGAACCACCAGGTTCTTTTTCTGCCTTCCGGCTAATCCACTCCTGTGCTATACTGGTCCATCGAGTAATTCCTGCCCAGGTGCACTGCCCTTTGGGGTACTACCAGCTCTTCCTGGTTCTATATTCATAGAATCATAGAATGGCCTGGGTTGAAAAGGACCTCAAGGATCATCGATTCTCAACCCCCCTGCCAAGTGCAGGGTCGCCAACCACTAGACCAGGCTGCCCAGAGCCACATCCAGGCTGGCCTTGAATGTCTGCAGGGATGGGGCATCCACAACCTCCCTGGGCAACCTGTTCCAGTGCGTCACCACCCTCTGTGTAAAAAACTTCCTCCTAATAACTAACCTAAACCTCCCCTGTCTTAGTTTAAAACCATTCCCCCTCATCCTATCACCATCCACCCATGTAAGCAGTTGTACCCCCTCCATTTTATACGCTCCCTTCAAGTACTGGAAGGCCACAGTGAGATCTCCCCAGAGCCTTCTCTTCTCCAAGCTAAACAAGCCCAGTTCCCTCAACCTTTCTTCATAGGAGAGGTGCTCCAGCCCTCTGATCATCTTGGTCGCCCTCCTCTGCACTCGTTCCAAGAGCTCCACGTCTTTCTTGTGCTGGCAGCCCCAGCCCTGGACGCAGTACTCCAGATGGGGCCTCACAAGAGCTGAGTAGAGGGGGACCACCACCTCCCTCTCCCTGCTGGCCACTCCTCTTTTAATGCAGCCCGGAACATAGTTGGCCTTCCGGGCTGCCAGCGCACACTGCTGGCTCATGTCCAGCTTCTCGTCCACCAGGACCCCCAAGTCCTTCTCTGCAGGGCTGCTCTCAAGGAGGTCTTTCCCCAGTTTGTATAAATACCTGGGATTGCCCCGGCCTAAGTGCAATACCTTGCATTTGGCCTTGTTGAACCCCCATTAGGTTCTCACAGGCCCACTCCTTCAGCCTGTCCAGGTCCCTCTGGATGGCTTCCCTTCCCCTTACTGTATTGACTGCACTGCTCAGCTTGGTGTCATCCGCAAACTTGCTGAGGGTGCACTCGATGCCATTGTCTATATCATTGATGAAGATGTTGAAGAGCACCAGCCCCAAGACCAACCTTTGGGGATACCACTTGTGACTGGCCTCCACCCTGACGTAGAACCGTTAATCACAACCCGTTGGCTGTGTCCTGCCAACCAGTTCTTAATCCATTGAACAGTCCATCCTTCAAATCCATACCTGTCCAATTTAGAGAGAAGGATGTGGTGAGGGACCATGACAAAGGCTTTGCAGAAGTCCAGGTAGATGACATCCATCACCCTTCCCCTGTCCATCAATGCCATCACTCCATCATAGAAGGCTACCAGATTGGTCAGGCAAGATCTACCCTTGGTGAAGCCATGCTGGCTGTCTCGGATCAACTCCTTGTCACGTATGTGCCTTAACATGTCTTCTAGGAGGATCTGCTCCATGATCTTCCCAGGCACAGAGGCGAGGCCCACCAGCCTGTAGTTCCCTGGGTCTTCCTTTCTCCCTTTCTTAAGAATAGGAGTAATGTTTCCCTTTTTCCAGTCACCAGGGACTTCACCAGACAGCCATATTGTCTGCAGACTTGCTGGGGGTGTGTTCAGTTCCACTGGCTAGGCTGCTGATGATGTTCAACAGAATTGTCCCAGGATTATCACCCGGAGCACACCACTAGTGATTGTTTTTTCAGCTAGACTAGCTGTTTTGAATAGGTTGTTTTTTAAAAGTGATGGTATTAGTAATCAGTATTCCAGTTCTATTTAAATTTTGTGTTCTGGGCAGTAGCAGGCTGTGGTAAACGGCGCTTACTAGATCTTGAAATAGTTTTTGCATGTTACTAAAATATACTTAGTTCTGTGAAACAGCTCATGATATGGAAAACTTCGTAAGTTAGATCATTCAGACTGATTTGTGCTGCTTTCTACTCTATGTGGCATAACATTGTCAACTGATACATTTGAAAAGGAAAGTATTTAACTCGTGTTAATACTTCTGTAAAATATGTTTGATGTTTCAAAAATTAAAAATAGATTATATATATAATATAAAGTATGTTAAAAGTTTTTTTGTTCTTTTTGGCCAATTTTATGGGTCACTCTGTAAGTGAGGAAAAGCTATTTACACTGCCTTTTACTGTCGTATCTGTGGTTATTTTATGACATGGGAAAAAAAAATTATGTTGTGCATACAGCAGGGAAAATGAAACCATTCCCAGAAGGCTGCAGATATATTTTTATTGTTTTGGTTAAGAGTTAATTGTATTTTGGAAATAAATGACTGTGTCATATTCTTTCTGTCTCTTCCTTTTCCAGCTTGGTGTTTCACTTGGCACTTTGGGAGCAATACCAGCAGCAGCATTGGACCCTAACATTACAGCACTGGGAGAAATACCCCAGCCACCCATAATGGGGAATGTGGACCCATCCAAAATTGATGAAATCAGGAGAACAGTATACGTTGGAAATTTGAATTCACAGGTAGCTTTTTTTTTGTATGGGAAATACTAATGCAAGACATAGAATTGCTATTTGTGTATTATAATCTTAGAAGCTCTCGTTAGCTGATGACAAACAAAGAAACAAATAATGCTGTTTTTGGTTACTAGTGTTATTTTGAATTCTGAATGCTCTTGCACCGATCAGATCAGGTTGTGGATGCCACTCTAGCACAGGGTACCAGAGAAATCACAGTGCAGCAGAATTCAGGGTACATACATAAGATTGTATGTATTGATCAAAGGTCAACTGTGTTGTATTAGCTGAATAATGCCCTAGGAGACGTGAGATCATGATAGCTGTCCTTCACCCTAATACTGTGCAGATCTTAAGTACAGTAAGAAGGAATTCACCTGAACTATAGCGGAGGGTTAATGATTTCTCCTAGTGGAAGTTGCAAAATTAGCCTGAAGTATCTTCACCTTTCTGTGATAGAAAAGCTTGGTGTCTGAAGTATTTCTTTTCAGCAGTTATTGGTTGAAGAACAATTTGCTTTGTCAGATGGCAATAGAAGTATTGTTTTGGGGGGTTTATTTGATTGCTAAAGTAGCTACTAGAGTGTAAAAGTTCATTCGATTGTGATAAAATGAACCATAAGCTAGTAGAAAAACAGGTGAAAGCTAAGTATTGTGATATATATTTTTTAATCGATTAAAAGGTTGCTTGAAAAGTACTAAATTCTGTGCAGGTTTATTTGTAGCCTAAATCTTGGGCTTTTGGTTGCACTATTTTAAGTTGTAGTATATTCTTTAGATTAGAAGAAGGAAAAATAATGTCTGTCTTTCTTAAAAAAGTGTAAAATTGCCAAATTTGTGTCACCTGTGAAACAATGGAGAAAAACATAGAGATTTTTTATTACCTAATATGTTGTATGGTCACTTTTCATAATATATTTTACTTCAGCTGTGCTCCTTGACTCTTTCCAGACCACAACAGCTGATCAGCTGCTTGAATTCTTTAAGCAAGTTGGAGAAGTCAAATTTGTGCGAATGGCGGGTGATGAGACTCAACCAACACGGTTTGCTTTTGTGGAATTTGCAGACCAAAATTCTGTACCTCGAGCTCTTGCCTTTAATGGAGTTATGTTTGGAGACAGGCCACTAAAGTAAGAAATTACTTATCCAAATGAATATAGAATGAGAGATTTCTCAGTGTTTTTATATATTTATGAGTCTGATCTGCAGGAAATTACAGTAATGAATATTTTTTCAATATAAGGATCTGTTGTTAGCAAACTGGAACACTTCTATAAGCTCTCATTTCAAGATTGGGTATAACTTCCTCTGTGAATAATGTGAATAGCAGAGAGTGAAATATATTTACATTTCATCTTGAGGTGGTGAATGCTATAACAAGGAGAGAATCTGCAAAGTCGTTGGTGCTAAGTAAGCTGTATATATGATGACTCCGTAATGAGTTTTAAGTTAGAAATTTAATCTAAAGTAGAAAACTGAATTTCTAGACTTGAACCTTTTTTTGTTCAGAATGACATAAAAATACTGTATCTCATTTATTTAAAAGATTTGAAAGGAATAAAAGGCACACATTTCAGATATTTAGATAGCAGATGAGCATTATGAAAAATCTGTAGTTTACTGAACTTTGAAATTTGTAGCCAAATATGGAATTTAAGATGGTTTCCTTTCTTATTTTTCATTTTCTGTTTTCAAGTTTTTGTGAGATAAAGGTTTTATTTTTCCTTAATTTAGAATAAATCACTCCAATAATGCAATAGTGAAGCCTCCTGAAATGACACCGCAAGCTGCTGCCAAGGAACTGGAAGAAGTGATGAAGAGAGTAAGGGAAGCTCAGTCTTTCATATCTGCTGCTATTGAGCCAGGTAGGTATATTATGTTTAGCACTTGACAGACTTGTTCTTTGTGCACCTTGGTACATGCTGTTAAGAGCACTTTCAGACACAGGAAAAGGTTACTTGTAGCTGAATAATGTGTGTAGGAAGAAAAGAAAAAAATCACAATTGTCTTCGTGTAACAGCAGTGGAGTAAAGTTGACTTTTTTATTTTGTCATATATTTTCTTCAAATACATGCTTACTGGAGGTTTTCAAAAACAGGAGGACAATGCTAAACTAAATAGCATTGAATGTTGATGCTTCTTAAGTTCAAAGTACTTAGAAACTCTTACCGTGAAATCGCTTTATGCTTTCTTTCATTCTTTAACACATATTAGTGCCGTGGTTTCATGGTCAGAGAGAGCTAGCATTCTGGTCAAAGCACCAAAATATTATGCTTTCTTAACCTAAGGCAGATTAATTTTGACCCTGTTGCTGTGTTTTTTTTCATGCTGGCTCGAGACTGAGCATCTGTAAAGCAAATGGGATCAGAAAATGAATTTGGGATAAAACAATGTGTTGTAAAGGACTCTTTTTCATCCAAATTAGTTGCCTGATCCCTGTTAACACTGGAACGGCTGGTCAAGGAGGAAGACCTGTCATGGGTTGAGAGGTTAAGTGGTGCTTTTCAGTGTTGATTTATGCAGACTTATACTGATTTCTAAACCACAGCATAAAACAATCTGATCTTGTTAAACTTATTACTGAGATCATCCTTTTGATCAGTGAGATTTTGTCATTTTGTTAACAAATTCAGACTTCAGCGTATGTACATTAGATAGTGGGGAGTCTTGAGTTTTTGGAGAGAGTTGAGTTTTTTCTCATTTTTGGCATTGGAATAAAAATAGCTCTAACATTTCCTCAATGTAAGGCAGCAGAACAATAATCTTTGAAAAGAGTCTGAACCAAAGTCTGCTGAGGTCAATGGTGGCTTCCTGGCCTTTGGATCAAACTTTTCAGCCTCTTCTCTCCATCCCTTCCTCTCCTTGTGGAATATTACTTGAATATTTGTACAGTGGTTTAAATGTCTAAAAGAGCAGAAAATACTATTATTTATATTTTATGCTTGTTTTCAAAATTATGCCCTCTATTCTAATTTACTCTATTCTTCTCAGGTTATTATCTTTTTTTCTGAATAGTTACATTAGTAATATACCAAGAGGCAAACGTGTTGTAATCTTGTGCATTGTGGCAGCAACATAAATCCCTTTCCTAATAGAGCTAGCTGTTTATAATTATCTGGTTTATGTGTACTGCTGCAGGATGGCTGCACTCAACGAGTTTATGCAATGACTTTCTTGGATGTTTCTGAAGGATATTTGCAAAGAAGGAAGATGTGCAAAGAGTAGGCCCCTTGTACTATATGTGGTACATTCCACTTGTGCCAGATTGTTAACTGGGATCTTTAAATGTTCTGAGCTTACACTGCAAAGTGGTTTTTTCCTCTCAGAGTCTGGAAAGAGCAGTGAAAGAAAAGGCGGTCGATCTCGTTCCCATTCTCGTTCAGAATCCAGGTCTAGCTCAAAATCGCGATCTAGAAGGAAAAGATCACATTCAAAACACAGGTAGGTATGTTTTTCTTTTGGACTAAGAGATGATACCGTTTTTCCTGAGTACTGATGATTACTAAGATTTCTTGGTTAAGTAAGTATCACTGTGGAAAACATGAATAGCTTATACTAGTCACATCAGAGTAACTGGAATCTCTGGATACTCTTTTGCTCTAGATGCTAAGTATATTCAAGATTACTTTCAGTGAAAACACACTAGGAAGTAATTTTTATGCTATGTAACATAGTCATATTTCATTCTGTGACCTCTGTATTTTAAGAAACAACAGTTACCTGCATTTCATGGCTGGAACATTTTTTACTGTTAACACTCTAAACTGATTGGTTGGCTAGTTTTGCTAGTTTTGTTTTCCCCTGCTGTCCTGAACTTCTAAACACAGAGCAAATAAAAACAGTATTTCCATTTACTGTACCATAAATGTAATTAATTTTTTTAGAAACTAAGAGAGAAAGGCTCCAGCGACAGTTTTGCATTCTTCAGTTTGCTTGCTTGCTAAATTTTTTGACTTCTGAAACAGGCTTTGAAGTATGGGAGAAAATGAAACAACTAGATCACTCTTAAAATTAGTCCATAAACTTATTTCCTAAGAGTGAGACACTTACAGACACATCCTGAAAATGGTTTGTATTTTTTCAGTGTCTTCTGAGTATTTATGTAATAAATCTAAAAGTATTTAGCTATGTTAATTGTCAAAAAAAGACACTCAAGGTGTATTAGATAGTTTACACTTTAGAAAGGTAAGTGTTGTCTGTGTTGCAGAAGTGGCTTTGTTGCATCTTTTCTCACATTGTGTCCTAACAGGGCATCTATAATTCTTTTATATAAAGAAAAGCTGGGTAGAAACGCACACCGTGGAAGTTGTACTCCCAGTGAAATATGATCTCAGTGCAGGTTTCACTTTTGTAGCAGAGAGACAACACAGTACATTTATTGACATCAGACCGCTGGGCACCTTTATAATGCAAGAACAGTCATTTGGTCACTTCCTTATTGCATGGTTCTTTGCTCTTTCTGTAACATGGGATATAACTGAAAAACAGTGTTAGTGTAGCATTCCAGCAATGTCTGCACTGTTTTATATCAACACAAACTAGATTGAGTTCTAGAAAATAAATTTGCATTCCTCACTTTAAGAAACCTGTGCTTTAAAATATCTGTTGATAATCACTTCTAAAAAAATACGATTTGCAATTGTTACCAACAGTTTTAATTACATGCTGCAAAAAGAGCCAGATTGATCCACTGAAGCAAATGCCTCCCCAAGAATAAAATATCCTTACCATTTTCCTGTTTCAGCATTTAATAATCTCTCTATATCCCTTTCATCTTTATGATACAAATTTTATTCAGGGGCTTATTTTGCCTAAGTTGTTATTAATTTGCTCTGAAGTTAGTTTCTGCACTGATGTGTAGAGCAAAGCAGTAGCTAAAAAAGGGTTGCCTTTCCTCTCCTTGTGGTATATCCTTACTCTGTGTGTCTTGAGCTGCAGAAGACAGGTGGAACTGTTATTTTTTCCTGTTCTTCAAGATTTATTGAGTAATATACATGGCTTTTCTGTCTTTGGTAAGCTGAACTTCGTTCTACATGAACCTGTCAGGCAAAGTATTCAAATAGTGTGTTGTTTGAAATTTAATATTCAAATTCACCTTTTTATTTTAATTTTCCTAGGAATATGATGTTCCAAAAATGGTGAATACTGAGGAAAACAGAGTATAGTAATTTTTAGAAGTCTTGATTTCATTATCAAATCTGAGACTCTACTGTATAAGAGGAATGCTCCAAAAGTAATGATTCCTACTTTATTATGTTGGCCTACAACATCAGAGGTGAATGTTGGTGGTATGTCAGTAGAGGTTGAAGCTTCCCACCAATATTCCATTACATGTTGTTGCCATGTGACAGATGGCAGCAGAAGGACAGTCTGACAGAATGGTGTCTGATAAGGAAATACATATGAGGCAAAGATATGTCACTGAACTTCTCCATGCAGGAAAAAATGGCACTCGCTGACATTCATTGATGCTTGCTGAATGTTTACAGAGACCAAACAGTGGATGTGAGCACAGTGAGGCATTGGGTAGTATATTTCAGCAGGGCTGACAGTGACATGAAAGACAATTCAGACAGCCATGCAGATTTTTAAGAGTGCAGGATGCAGGCTTTTGTTCATTGCTGGTAAAAATGCATAGCTAGTGGTGGTGACTGTGTTGAAAAAGAGTATTATGTAGCTGAAAATTCACTATACCCAGTAGTGTTATTGTGCTCTTTGTATTGGTTGTAGTTTACATGGGAATTAATAGGAGGCATTACTTTTGGAGTGATCTGAATATTTTTGTCAGAAGACTTTAGTTGGATTTCTGTTGGAGTATGTGCACATTATTTTCTTTCCTTATTTATCATGAAGTAAATGTTCATTCCGTATCTAGAGAATTTTTAAATCTATGCTCATAAATCCTTCCATCTGAGACGATAACTTTTCTAAATTCTCAACCACAGATGACAGGTTTTGTTTTTTATTTGGAGAACCAAGTGACCAAGACTGCAATAAATGATTGGGCCTGAAGAAGAACCATGTAACTATTTTTACAAGCTGATCTTAGATCTTATGTTCTATAATTTTCTAAGAAAAGCTATCCCACTATGATATGGATTGATGTTTTCCAGAATATTCGTGGTGATTCTAATAAAACTTACTACTTAAATGATGTATCTCAAAGGAGAGCATGTGCACCAGTTTAAACTTTTACAAGTAAGCTTACTTGTAAAAATGTTAGGCACTAAATTACTGAAATGCAACTCTATATAATTTTACTTGTGAAGCCAGATTTTTATACTTTTTTCCTGTTTTGATTGACCTAATTTTTACAAAGATTCAGTATTAAAGTATTCTTTTCGATGTTGTTCATATAGAAGTCGGTCTGGCAACAGATCACTCTCAAGACACAAGGACAGACGCAGATCCAGAAGTCCCATGAAAAAACGGTCTAGATCTAGGGAAAGACGGAAATCAAGAAGTCGATCTCGTTCTCGGTGAGTTTCCATTCCTAAGAAATAATACTGTTCTTCTTAGCTTGCAGAACAAAGTTTTTGAAAAAAATCTCTTAAATGTTTTAGGTGCTGGTAAAGCGTAGAGTGTAAATGCTTTATCTTCTCCCTAGGCTTTGTCTGTGAGGCAAAAAGAATAAACCACAGATTTTTATATTGAGTTACCTTAACTTCAGTATAGAAGTCTGTTCTATATTTATACCTATGTAAAATTATAAAATGGCTTGGGTTGGAAAGGACCTTTAAAAGTAATCTAGTTCCAGCCCTGCTGCCATAGGAAGGGACACCTTCCAATAGATTAAGTTGCTCGAAGCCCAATACAGCCTGGCCTTGAGCTCTCCCAGAGATGGATCATCCACAGCTTCTCTGGGCAGCTTATTCCCCTGCCTCAGAACCTCTCACTAAAGAATTTCTTCCTAATATCTAATCAAAATTTACCCTCTTTTAGTTAAAGAGCATTAGCTCTTGTCCTATCACAACATTCCCTGATAAAGAATCTCTCCCCATCTTTCTTGTGGACCTTCTTTAAGTACTGGAAGGTTGCTCTAAGGTTTCTCCAGAGCCTTCTATTCTGGAGGCTGAACAACCCCAGTTCTCTCAGCCTGTCTTCATAGGAGAGATGCTCCAGCCCTCCAAGTTTTGCGAACTCTCTTCTGGAGCCACGTTAACAGCTCCATGTCTTCTGAATGGTGGAGCCTTCAGTGGGAATGCAGTACTCCAGGCGGGGTCTTGAGAGTAGACCAGAAGAGAAAAATCAGCTGCTGGCACACTTCTGATGTAGCTCAGAATATGATTGGCTTTTTGGGCTTCAAGAGTACCTTGCCAACCTGTGTTCAGTTCTTCGTCCACCACTGCTTCAGTACTTCTCTGCAAGACTTCTCTATTCAGGCACCCACCCAGCCTGTATTCGTATTTTGGATTGTCCCAATCCAGGTGCAGTACCTTGCACTTGGCCTTGTTGAACTTCATGAGATTCACGGAGACCTACCCCTCAAGCCTTTCAAGGGCTCTGTGGATGTCATCTCCAGCATGTCAACCACACCACACAGCTTCTGCGAACTTGCTAAGGTTGCATTCAATCTCACTGTCCATGTCACTGATAAAGATGTTAAACAGTATCAGTCCCAGCACTGACCCCTGAGGAACACCACTCATCACTGATCTCCAATTAGACACCAAGCCATTGACTGCAGCCCTCTGAATGTGACTGTTCAGCCAATTCCTTACCTACTGAGTGGTCTGTCAAATCCACATCTCTCCATTTTAGAGACAAGAATGTCATGCAGGACAGAATAAAGTGCTTTGCGCAAGTCCGAGTAGATTACATCAGTTCTTTTCCTTTTTCCAACGATGCTGTAACCCCATTAAAGAAGGCCACCAAATTTGTCTGGCATGATTTACCCTCAGGGTAAATGCTGGCTATCCCCAATAATCTGTTTTCCATGAGCCTTAGTATAGTGTCCAGGGGGATCTGCTCCATGATCTTCCCGAGCATAGAGGTGAGACTGATTGCCCTGTAGTTCTTTTTTTCTGTTTTTTTTTTTTTAATGGAGGTTTTGTTTCCCCTTTTTCAGTCACTGGGAAATTCACTGATTTTCTTTGAAATTCCAACACAATAATTTATTTATAAAGTGCATATGAAGGTAGCTTCATAGTGGGAAACTTGGCAATTTACTCATTTAAAGGGAGCTTCGTAGCTCTTTTTTTTCTAAGAGGAGAAGTTTTGTGGGAAAGAGAACTGCAAATCTTTGGACCTTGGTGAGAACAGTAGTAGTACTTCATGTAGTCAGGCTTCGTTAATAGCTGACAAAATCTTTTTGATTCTCTATTGCGCTTGTGTGACAGAGTTTTTTAAGATATCTACGCACTCTAAGGGGCAAGTCCAGTGAATTCTGTGTAATAACTAACTGGAAGGTGCTTCTGGTGGCATTGTGAGATCCCTTGCTATTGTAGGGATAGCACACTGTTTCGTCTTTATGGTCTCAGATTGCTTCTGTGAGACATGTAAAGAAGTGTTTGCTGGAACCTGATAGGTACAGAACATAAAACAACCTGCTGTGCATTAGGAGTTGAGGAAATATATAACCAAAAACTTGATCAAATGAAGAAAGGTGGGGGCTGCGCTTAGGGTCTTTCCAATCTGAATGAGTGTCTTTGAGAATCTTTCAGAATTCTGGACTAGATACTGATACCAAAAGAAACAGCAAATTCAGTCTGGTTCTTGTGGACGTGAAAAGGCCTGTTGATCGTCTTCTTATATTCTGCTTTGTCCTGTTTATCTGAACAGCTATTGATTTTCATATGTCCTTGAGGCAGCTCATGTGCATGTCCACTAGGGGAGATAGTCAGGAGTCTTGTGCTTCCAAATAATCTAATATGCCAAAATGTAATCTTCCAACCAAAGCTGTAATTTAAATCAGTTTTTTTTATTTGACTTGGTTACTAGAACACAATGTAAGTTTTCCTCACATTTTTTATTTTTATGAACAGGTATAATTCTGCTTGTTCTATGGAAGTTGACTTGATCTGTTACCCATGCTTATATTTTTACCGTTCTACAAATTTTCTTACAGTTAGATAATTTTCAAATTTCTGATTACGTTACAGATAATTGAATTGTCTTGAGTTTTGACCTTACGTTTGCCTTTTGAGGGAATTTAATCAGTGAAATTTAACCCCTGCTTTTGGTTTCTCTGTGTTTGCTGGTGTTGGACTTGCAAGCAGTTCCAGGATGTTGGTGTGAGAGAACACTGTAGAATTAAGATTTCTGTCAGTATTCATATGGGGCTGGTTAATCTCCAGTCTCTATTATATGCACCCAATTTTAGTAAAAAATGGATTTAGAAATGGTAGTGTTTGTCTCAGTCCTGAGAAAATGTAGAATATCTGCTATGTATAATAAGAACTATGAGGTAAAGAAACTTATGTAGTACCATCACTCAGCACAGCTGATTTTGATTTCTGATTTCCAGACTTTTCCTAGTTAAATGGTCTCCCACTCATGGTAAACTTGAGTGGAAAAGTAGAATTTTGCATAATAGTTATTTTTGAACAGGCATACTTTCACTTGAGCATTTACTGTGTGCTGAAGACTTAGTTGTTGTCTTTATTAGGAAACTGTAAGATGAGTTAATGGATTTGTGTTTGGCTTTTCACAGGGACAAGAAAAGAGACAAAGAAAAGGTCAAGGAAAAAGAAAAGACCAAAGAAAAGGAGAGAGACCGAGACAAGGAGAAGGAAAGAGATCGGGATAGAGACAAAGAAAGGGAAAGAGAGCGAGATAAAGAGAGAAACAGGGATAAAGACAGGGAGAAAGACAAAGAGCGAAACAAAGATCGAGAGAAAGTCAAAGATAAGGATAGAGACAGGGACAAGGAAAGGGAAAAGGAGAAAGATGAGAAGGAAAAAGACAGGGAAGATGTAGATCAGAACAAGGAAAAAGATGATGACAAAGATGGGGAGAAGGATAGAGAAAAGATGAAGGATAGGGAGGGAGATAAGGACAAGGGAGGGGACAAAGAGAAAGACAGAGAAAAGGAGAAAGATGGGGATAAGGAAAGGGAGCGAGAAAAAGAGAGAGATGATAAAAAGAAGAAAGATAAGAGATCCAGAACTCCCCCAAGAAGCTATAGCTCTTCACGAAGATCGCGTAGCTCCAGCAGGTTTGTTATTTTTAATTTTTCTAATGCTTTTTTGAACTTACCAGCACAACAAAATACATCTCTTTTTTATGTGTCAGTACTACCATCTTTATAATTCAATTTTTGTTCATTTAGTATGTTTCCCTATGAAGTAAAATGAATTACAAAGAAATCTGTATCATACCTGTAAGAACGTAGTCTGCTGTTGGGCTGCTGGTGCTTGCCTCTCACTTAACTATACAGTATAGTATTTCAGGGAAATAAGTAAATGGTTGTTGTGCCATTTCTCTGTGTTGGAGTCAACAAATGTTATGATGGAGGGGGCATCACAGGATGTCCTGATGAAAGTATGAGTCATTGTTACATAATTCCTTGGTTACTTATATAGAATCATTGAATACGCTGAGTTGGAAAGGACCCTCAAAGATCACGGAGTCTTGACTCCTGGCTCCAATAGGACCACTCAAAAACTGAAACAATCTCTTCAAAACAGCTAGCTAGTCTAACTGAAAAGCAATCAGTGGTGTTATACCCAAGTGATGATACTGGAGCCAGTTCTGTTGAGCATCATCAGTGGCCTAGCCAGTGGAACTGAACACACCCTCAGCAAGTCTGCAGACAATACTGAACTGGGAAGAGCTGGTAGTGTGTCAAAGAGCTGTGCTGCCATTCAGAGAAACATCAACAGACTTGAGAAATGGGCTGATGAGCATCTCTTGGAGCTGAACGAAGGGCAGTGCTGAGTCCTGCATCTGTGCAGGAATTACTCCATGGACCAGTACAGTCTGGGCGCTGATTGGTTGGAAGGCCAGCTGGCAGAAAAAGAACCTGGTGGTTCTGATGGGCCCCAAGGGGAGTGTGAGCCAGCAATGTATCCTTGCAGTCAAGGCAGACAGAAGTATGCTGAGATTCTCTTCTAGAAGGAGTACTGTGAGCAGATAAGGAAGGCGATTCTTTGCCTTTCCTCAGCACTGGTGGTGCCAGATCTGGAATCCAGTGTCCAGTTCTAGGCCTTCCAAGTGCAAGAGAGCAACAGACCTAACTTGAATGCAACCAGTGAAAAGTCACAAAGTTGTTTAAGTGTCTTGGAGTGTTTTAACAGTGCATACAAATTTATAGTGGGAGAGTGTAAATAAGAGTGTAAGAATAGTGGAGCCAGATTGTTCCTGGTGGCCAGTGAAAGAGCTGAAGGAAGTAGGCACATACTGTGGTCTGGACAATTGGGTAGTGAGGTGGACTGTGAACTCGCTGAAGGAAAGAAGCCAGAGTGTAATGATCAGTGGGACAGAGTCTAGTTGGAGGCCTGTATCTGGTGGAGTCCCTCAAGGGTCGGTACTGGGACCAGTACTATTGAATATATTCATCAGCGACTTGAATGAGGGAATAGAGTGTGCTGTCAGCAAGTTTGCTGATGACACAAAACTGGGAGGAGTGGCTGACATGCCAGAAGGTTGTGCTGCCATCCAACGAAACCTGGACAAGCAGGAGAGTTGGGTAGGGAGAAATAATAAAATACAACAAGGGCAAGTGTAGAGTCTTGCATCTGGGCAAGAACAACCCCAGGTACCAGTATAGGTTGGGGACTGACCTGTTGGACAGCAGCGTAGGGGAAAGGGACCTGGGGATCCTGGTGGACAGCAGGAGGAGCATGACCCAGCACTGTGCCTTTATGGCCAGGAAGGCCAGTGGCATCCTGTTGTTGTATTGGAAGGGGTGCAGTTAGTAGAGGTGCGTTGAGTAGAGGTGTGTTGAGAGAGGTGCTCTTCCCCCTCTACTCTGCCCTGCTAAAACCGCATTTGGAATATTGTGTCCAGTTCTGGGCCTCTCAGTTCAAGAAGGACCAGGAACTGCTTGAGAAAGTGCAGCGCAGAGGCAGAAGGATGATTAAAAGAGTGGACCATCTCCATTATGAGGAAAGGCTGAGGGACCTGGGTCTCCAGCTTGGAGGAGACTGAGGAGTGACCTCATTAATGTTGATATATATGTAGAGGGTGAGTGTCAGGAGGATGGAGCCAGGCTCTTCTCAGTGACATCCAGTGATACAAGACAAGGGGTAACGGGTGCAAGCTGGAACATCGGCGGTTCCATATAAATACGAGAAGAAAATTCTTCGCGGTGAGGGTAACAGAACACTGGAACAGGCTGCCCAGAGAGGTTGTGGGATCTCCTTCTCTGGAGACATTCAAAACCTGCCTGTACATGTTCCTGTGTGACCTAATCTAGGTGTTCCTTCTCCAGCAGGGGGATTGGACTAAATGATCATTTGAGGTCTTTTCCAATCCCTGACATTCTGTGATTCTGTGATACTAAAATGCAGCAAAATATTTTTTTTCTAATGCTTAAATTGCAGTGGTGGGGGTGTTTTTGTTTTTGTTTTTTGTTTTTTTTTTTTTGTTTGTTTGTTTTTTTGTTTGTTTGTTTTCTGTTTTGTTTTGTTTTCTGGAAAACCTAGAACGTGTTGCCCAGAAAGACTGAGGAGATTCCATTTTTAGAGATGCTCAAAACCTGACTAAATGCATCCCCTAGTAACCTACTGTAATTGACCTTGTTTTGAGTGAGGTCTGGAATGGGATTAGGTGAACTTCATGGAGCTCTTCCAACTTCAGTAACTATTACTGTCTCAAGAAGTAACTGACAATAAGTTAGGCTGCTAGCCCCCAGTTAGTTTGTATTTAAGGGAGTCTGTTTACTTCAGTGATTGACTTTGCCTAGTTGACACTGGAAAATCAGAATCTGAAAATACAGATTTGATACTGTTTGAACACAGTTAAGTTACCTGGTTACTCACAGACGTGCAGGAAAGCAATAGAAAAATCAATTTCATCCATGGATAAAGATGCATTTCCAGTATCCTTGTTTGAAAAAACTGTACGGATAAATGTGGGGATGTTCAAAATGAGATGCATGTTAACCAGTAAACCAGTGTTATCTCCAGTGTAACCCTGAGTCTACTTTTTATTTCTGTTTACCAGACATCTAATCAATCTTAATCTACTGCTCAAAATTAGCTCTGAAATTTTGTCCTGTGGAGCTTTTGTCCAACAGAAGGCCAGGCTAGATGAAATTGTCAGAGTATGAATCCAGTTAGTTTTAAAAAACATGTCTTAATATATCCTTCTGTGATTCATCTGATAACTGTTGATTTCTTGGCCTTTATAAACATTGGAGAAATTATATGATAATTCCAAAAGCTGGTACGCATAATTGTATCTTTTGTGGAACATGTTGAAATGCACTCTCAGCTAGTTTAATCTTTCCTGCTCTTCTTCAGTAGTTCCTCCTGTTTCCTTTCCCTGTTCCACGAAGAGATAGAAAAGAGTTATCTTACTTTGACAGCTACAGGTTTTGCATTTTTGTTGAATGAAACTTCACTTCCTCAGTTTTTGATGTATTTTAACACGTACCTCAGTATATGTTAACCACTTAAATGTTCTGTTGTATTCAAAATCAGACTCCAGAATAGAAACTAAGCAAACTCCATCTGTGTAAAGAAGCTGTTTGAGCTGTTAAGAGCTCCTTGGTACATTAGAGCGTGATAAATATGTTTGTTGAGCATAGACTGTTAGGCAAGTAATAAATATAAAGTGGTCTGTTTTAATTTTGACAACAGTTTGAGCTTCATTATACACTGTTTGCTTCTGAACTTCAGTCATGCTGAACTGAAATTCTGTTGATCTTGAGTATTTAATGCTAAGTTTTGAAGTTCATGTTGCTGAAGTTATGCCTTTTGTCTTGGTGTGGCTCCTCATTCAATTGGAATCTTTCCCTGATTGAAGAAATTCTTATTTAATACAGTGCTAGTAGATGTTTCAGTTGTCAGGTTTAAGTACAAGCATGGGTGGGTAAGAATGAAACTAAAATCTGAAAAGACAGTCTTTTTTTCTCTTCATGGTTCTGTTCTCCCTTTTCCCACCACTCTGAAAGATGAAAAAGTTATTTTGCTTTGTATAGTTTAGAAATCATTGTATATAATGTTAAACCCAGGAATGTTTACTTAGCTGTTACATCAATTCATTTTAAGAGATTTTATACAGTTCCTGAATTTATTATTTGTTGTTTTTTGCTGATTTGGAGTTTTTTGTCATGCAGAGAAAGGCGCAAGAGGAAGAGTAGAAGTCTTTCTAAGTCTCCTAAAACGTCCAAAGCAACAAAAAGGAAGTCTTCACGAACTCCTTCTCCAAGGAGGTCAGTTTGGTGTAAACATAAACGTTAGTGAGCAGTAAAGGAGGTGTAATGGTTTGTCAAAATGAAAGACGACATAGAGATCAACATTCTGAAAGGAACTGAGTCAGTTTCTTCCTTTTTTTTTTTAAATGCAAAGAGATCTTTAATAAAAGGTGGAAGGAGACAATTTCTTTTGGTCACTATGATCCAATTTTAATTCAAAAACAGAAATCTTCAAGGATTTAAAATTTGTTATGCTTTGAAATATCATCTGTCAGTGAGACAAATTTTCTCAAAATATTAAGAGCCCTTCCTCGGGTACAATTTAATTCACTTTTCTCTTTGCGAATACTATGCACACTGAACACTTGTTCGTTAGCTCTCTTCAGTCAAAATATCCTCTTGTCTCTATGTCTTCGTTATGTTTTGACTTTTTTTTTTTTTGCAACTAAATGGTTTGAAGATGGTTGAACCTTTCGTAGAGAAAACAAACCAGGATACCAGCATTCTTAGTTACTGTGCTGTGCAATTTACTGTGCAATACACTTTGTTTAAGCACTGGTAGTTCATTTGCTGCTTTTGGATCAAATTTGATTTGAGTTAATATTTTCTTGAACAGAAACAAGAAAGAAAAAAAAAGAGAAAGGGATACAAATAATGAAGGAAGAGAAAGAGAACGCTCAACCTCCAAGAAAAAAAGTAGTAAAGAAAAAGAGGGAAGGGAGAAATCTGACAAAAACACCACTGCTTTGAAGGTAAGATCTGTGATCAAGTGCTTATAAATAGAGTGGAGTGCAGCAGGTGGAGTGATAACTGGAATATCCCCCTTTCTTTTTCTTTCTTTTCATTTTCCCCTTTGTCCTTAGCAAATTATTGCTACTTGAAATGACTGAGTTTAGCTTCTGCTAGCAGGAGACAGGAAAATCTCCCACAGGAAAGTTTCTTAACATAAGTTCCACTATACTGTTTGTTCTCTTTTATCTGGATATTAGAGGTAAAGACAGATCACTTCACAGCAATAATTTCTTCAGTAACACTTGGTTATGATGCCTGACTTCAGTCACCTGAAGTTGCTGCTGCATCTACTCTAAAATTTTTTTAAATTGCTGACACAAAGTAGGCATGAAAAATTGAGGAAATCAAAATACCAGCAGTTAATTGGAAAACATATCCAATAATCTTGAGAGAATGATTTTATCTTTGATAGGACAAAGATCACACTAAAGAGGATCAGAATTCAGAAACTGACAAGGATGTAGACAACAGAGATACGCAAAGGACAGATGAAGTCAAACTTCAGCAGAATGGAAACTGTCAACCAAACGAAGATAACCTTTCAGTTAAAATGGAAGAGGTTTAAAGCAAAGGATCAACCTCTGACTCAACTAAGGAATGAAATCCAAAGCTTCTTATTTCCCAGAATGAGGAAGAAAATGTCAAAGCAATCAACCTGACCATGATGATAGTACTAGTAGCTCTTCCAATTCTTGTGATAGCTTTGTTGTCTTCTTGCTGTAAAGCAGGAAAGCACGGACCAGTAGTTATACCCTGAAAAGGCATATGCCATCAGAACTGTTAATCTCTGAAACTCCATGCATTTCCACGATGGCTGTACTTGTTGGTAAAATGATTTATGTTAAGTTTTGCCACAGGCTGTTAAATAGGAACTGAAAGAAGTAAACCTGTACTACCCCTAAAGAACAAACAAACAAACAAACAAAAAAAAACAAAAAAAACCTGAAGATAAACATTGAACATTGTTTTAAATTGTTGCTTGTTGATGAATTTTGTGTTGTTTTACTTTGTGGGTTAAAAAGTCCACAGAAACTTCAATGTGTACTTTTTTATGTGCTTGGAAATGGTGCATAAATGTACACGCTTCCTTTTGGTGTAAATGACAACTGTAGGAAAAGTTTTTATGGTTCTTTGATATATGCCCAATGGCTAGTACGTTCTTCATTTGCTCAGTGCTTGAGATTTGTGCGTTTTATTATTTAAAATAATTTCTTATTAACACCCCTAAACTCAGTGTTTGCTTAAAGTATTTGAACAATGCATGCTACTTTCCTGTTCCTAAAAGGAACATTGCCATGTATGATGATAATAGGTTAGCTTATTGAGTTATTTTCAGGTTGTTTTGTTCTGTTGTTTTCTTCTGTTCCAGAATTGAGCACATCTATATATTAAGATAACTTAAGAGCTTTGTTTTTTGACATGTACTGCAGTGTGTCTGTTCGGCTGGAAATATGTTCAGGTGCCATTATGAAAATAATTTTTTTCTTACTTGTTAAAAAAAATGAGAGCACAAGCATAAGCTTTAGTGCCTTCTTAAAATGTGGTATTTTCTAGAAATATATATGTGCTATTACTCATTTTCAGCTGAATCTTGCATCATCTCTATTGCTGTTTTGCCACCACCATACTCTAGACAAGAATGCAAGTGATTTTTCAGAATGGATGTTTAGTTCACTTAAGTACTACAGCTTCATTTACACATTTCTTTTTAATTTTTAGAAAAGATACAGTGAAAGCAATGATGCATTTTGGGGACCACCACTGTACAAATATAGTAGCTGAATACAAAGTATTTTCTGAACACCTGCATCAAAGGCAGCCCTTAAGATATTTAGTTACATTTGGATGGCCTTAACTGTTACCTCTCCATCATTTTCTCTGATACCCATCAGGTGTTACAAAATGAATTGTATGCAGAGCTGGGGGTGGAAAATACTTGGGGAAGAAATGTTCTAATTTACATAGGAGTTATATGCTAGAGAATCTTTTTTCATTCTTTGGTGAGAAAGCATGTAAGAAGCAAATGACAAAGCAAGTATTTTTTTCAAGTAAAACCATAATTTGTGCTCTCTGAACTAATATAACCAGTTTCATTGTTGTGAGATTTTGTAAGAGTCGTATTTACAAACTTCCTTATACGTAAAATCAGGTAGATTATACACCTTATTACAATCAAATAAATTAATTGCCTTACCTCATGGAAGGAGTTTCTTTCAGTTAAAAAAGGCTTAGTAGAATATTAGCAGTTTGCTTTCAATTTCCTTTTCTTTTGTGTAGTTAATTCTTATTAAAATAATTAAAAAAACATATTACAGGGAATGAAAAATTTGCCCAATTCCTAAGGTAATGAAACCTAGTTTGATTGTGAAGCTGCTTAATCACTCTTCATTTTTGATAGGATTTAGTGTTCTTGCCACTGTGTACATTTAAGACTATAGAAAATGCTTTACCATGTAAAGTATAGGCAGTCATTTTTGTGATGTTTAAGCCACATGCTGTTGGTTGGTTAACAGCTTATTCTGATAAGAGAATGACAAATCTGTACACTTAAAGAAAGGTTGTGAAGGATTGTGTCTTGCAACAACAGCTGTCTTATTTATGATGTGTAAGTAGCATAGAGCAAAGAGGTTGTTTGTATACTTGTTATCTTTGTTACCATTTCATTAATAAAATTAAGTATTTTAGAGGGAAGTTTCTGCTGTTACATACTTCTTAAAGAAACATTTTTAGTTGGTCATCAGATCTTATTCAGGCAGCTTCTTTTGATTTAAAATGTGGATACAAGTTAAAATATACCTGTATTATTTATAATATCTTTGAAAAGATAAGTTACTCCTTCTCCAGGAAAAATTAGAATTTTTATAGTATATCATGTTTCAGCTGATCCTAGTTTGATTTTCTGAGTTCTGTTATCCTGAATTTGCGTAGTCCTATTATATATAGCAGTTACAGAATATGTAGATGGTTGTGCAGTTAGTGAAGAAAAATGCCTTTGAAAATTTGTAGGTAAGGATGGCAGCATTACTAGCTAATATATCATATATATATGCAACATATTAAGTTATATTGTATGTGAATTAATAGTCCCTTTAAAAAGTTTTGAGAAAGGGGAAAAAAAAATACACCAAATACACACATTTTCTCCCCACCCCAAACTGTGTTTTCTTACAAACACTGTATTTTCTGTTTTGCCTTGTAATACTGTGTAGTTCTGTGAGGATAGTTGTATGTCTTTATATTAGGTGTTTAATGGTTCCCTTCTTTGTAAAAACAAACAAAACAAAACAAAACAAAAAAACGCCACCATTAGATGATTAATGTTCTGTAGAACACCCATCACCACAGAGGGCAGACCATTTTTTAAAGCAGTACTGGAACACAGTAGCAAAATTCCTGCTTGCTCTGCCATGATTGTGCATTTGACCCATTAAATGCGTCTGTCTTCCACAGGAAGTTCATGCCTTCATCATAATGCATTTGCATGCTGAGCTGCTGTGTCAGGTAGTTTGCTTTTGCACTTTTATGCATTAATAAAACTGAGTGAGGGTTTTGAGAACAGCATAGTTTGTGATAGCTGAATTGTTTTAGATGTAACTTCATTTAACTTGGCCTTTGGGTTCTGCCTACCCATTAGTCGCTTGCTATTTTTAATTTTTTTTTATGTCCATTTCAGATAGGTATAACTGAACTAGCTTTAGTTAACCAGCTGGCTAACAGCAGCAACCTTTATGAAATGAGTTGACCATTTGAGTGGTTTACTCCTCTGCTACAGTAAATTCTGCGGTCTGTATCATGCTCTGTGTTGCTTGCAATTTGTTTGCGGGTGTTTTCCAGCTTAGTTATGTGTAAGGCAATAAATTTAATTTTGAATTCTGCAGATCTATTTGTTAATGGTAGCTTCTCTGTTTTACCTTCAGTTTGTAGTAGCAATTACATTTAGGAATTTCTGTGATACTCTTTTGGTTTAAGCAAGAGATAAAAAGTAAAGGCTGCCTTGTATGACACAAATTCTTACATGCTGCATACAAGTCTCTGTTACTATTTTCAGTTACTCTATTTAATTAACATTTATAACCACTGAAAGCAGTAGTGCCATAGTGGTATATATATTCTTTATTCTTAAAGCTGAAGCATCCCTGTATCACTTTCTTTTTGTAAATTTGTAATGAAACATGCATTTTAATTTTGCAAGCCATTCACTTCAAGGAAAAAAAATAAAAGACAAATTGTCTTGTGTTTCAGTGTGAAAATGGAATTCTAACAGTAAAACCAATAATTTCTAAGTACATAAATTCTGCACAGTGAAGTACTGCAAATCGGGGCGTGTTATGGATCCAATTTGACACCTGATGATACTTCAGGTTTTATATCAATTAATTATTATTTTTGGTGTTGTCATAATTTTAAAAGCAAGGTCTGGATGTAGTGACACAAATACTGAGAGCTGTAAGTGGCTAAAATAATGTAAATCTGTAGATGCTTAGTTCAGAGAGATCTAGTTTTCTCACCAGTGGATAGAGTGTGGATAGATGGAATTCATAGATATTCTTTGTGTTATTACAACCTAAAATTTGATTTTGTTTGCTAATGTCTAAACAGAAAAGTTCTCAGCCTGTATGTGAAGTTTATTTTTATATGGTGAAATATGTAATTAAAGTAATACTGAAAGCATTGTATAAAAGGGATTTCTTTTGCCTAATGTCAGATAAATTCATCTGTGTTTAATTTTAAACTCCTTGACAATGTCTCTGTATGTAGTATTTATTTTCATTTAAAATTCAAGAATGCTTTGTGTATAGGTAAGCCCCATCATGGGATCTGAGCACATTGGTATGCATTTTCCTCAGTAGTCACTAAAGTATAAAACAGCTTAAGAAAGGTGTCTGATAATATGTGCAGACAGCTCCTTTGGCCACTGTATGAGAGCACTTCTCTTAAGGCTTCAGTTCTGTGCTGAGTAAATAAAACCATTGAGGAGCTATCTATGAATTCCAGTTTTCAAGATGTTGTCCAAAACCAGGAACTCTTACTATCCAAGAGGGCTTAAGAAAAATTTGTCATGGCTGTTTTACAGTTTTTGAGATTAATACAGGAGGACAGTGAAGTAAAAATGAGATTTTAGCTGTTTATTTTCTTCTGGAGAGGTGCAGTTTACACTTTATTTGGTTTCACTGCATTTTTTTTTTTTACTGTAAGATAAACGAGTGCCAAATTTGATGCAAGACTTAAGATTGGAGTACAAAATATGTTCTAACTGTGCGAAGGAGATTTTTCTTCTCACATAGAGGTTATCTGTCTTTCTTGGTCAGAAAGACTTATCAGCAATGGAAAAAGTCATTTAATTTTACTGTCACTCAGTCCTTGATGTCCTTAGCTGACAGTTAAGTAGCTCTTATAATGCAGATATTAGTGCGCTAGGTAACAAATCTGTAACAATTCCTAAAGGATTCTTAAAGGATGTTTTAATCTAATGACTATAGTAGTAGTTTAGTTTTGAACTATTGAGAACATTGACACATTGATACAATAATAACTCAGATCTGCTTTATCAGATCTGTTTTTATTTACAGTAGAATTATGCAAATGTACTTTCTGTCTTTGTGTTCAATAGTTAAATGTCAAATACATTTAGGGAGTGGTAAGGGGATAAAGATATTGACAGGAAGCAAGCAGATTTCTTAGAAGACTAAGTTGCTGTACTCAGTAAAATCTTCTTTAGCACAAAGATTTAAAACCGCTGCTACAGTGATGGGTAAATCATGATCTACTTAGAAGCTAGTACTTCATAAATACATAATTTTCATAATCATTTGATCAAAGGAATGAATGATCTGCTCTAGGAACATCAGGAGAGGAATTTAACTTGCATAGTTAATGTAGCTTATCCGTAGATCGTTTCTGGTGTTTTTCTCAGTGATACAGGAGCCATGATAAGTTTGTTTTACACAGCACGTATCACAACCTGTGCTTTAATGTGCCTGGGTACCCTGTGCACTACAGCAGCAAAAATATTACTGCCCCTCCTCTAAATCTGATGTTTTGTTAGTAAAGGAGGCCTTTTAAGTTTAATAAATGTATATCTAAGCTTGCTCCGTGTTAGTAGAATATATTTTTGCATTATTGAAGCAACTATGAAATGGTACAAGTAAAGAAATGTCAACTGCTGCTATTACGTTGTTATTTTTGTGAATAAACAATGTCCCAAAGTTTTATTGGTGTCATAAGCTCACTTTTACTAAGTTCAGAGAGATGTAGCAAATGGCTATGAAGCAGTTCTGTTTTCTGTTTGATTTATGTATTTATTTATTATGTCTACATCCGTACCTAGAGAGTTTAGTTCTTTGCTGGATTGAAATTGGCAAGAATATTACAAGAATGGTGGTGAGGGTCTAAGGCCTTTCTGGAAACCCACCCATGCCAAGGAGCAATGGATTTCTTCTCCACAGAAAACTCCCGAGTTCCAGCAGGCAGTGTTTGTCATTTTTAAACAAATGGTTAGATGATAAACGTGGATGTATAGAAGTGTATGTCAAAATTCCTTTTCATTAAGTAGAATTAGGGGTTCATACAGAATATTTTAGCACGAGCAGTATATGCCAAGTTACTGTCATGGATATTTTCATACTAAAATTCACTGTTTTCAGTGCTTAACCTTCTCTATCAAGATATAATTTCTATGAGATGTGTTTCTCAGTGCACTTTAAGCTTTTACTTGGCCAATAGAGATCTTGTAATTTTGAGAGCTGTCATGTTTGTAACAAATCGTAAGGCTGGTTCAGCTCCTCCTGATCAGATGGTGTCATCATCTGCACTTCACTGTGTTTCTTCTCTGAATGAAAGTGGGGAAAAACACGTTGAGATGTCTCAGCAGTGGCTCAAAATTATGTATTATCTATTTAGGCATTTCACCATTTCCTGAAATAATTTATTCACTGAGACAGAAAATAAAAAGAAAAATAGATTATTCTTAGAGGGGAAATCTGCAAATTAAGAGAAAAAAGGACGGTCTTTAAAAATGAAAATTTTGTGTACATGTGGCTTGTTCTGCCTGCTTGTTTTAACTGCAGTCAGGGATTGGTGGTAGCAGTACCTTGTTTTGAAAATGCTGTCCTTTGTTAATGCAAACATATGCTGGTTCTTAGTCCTGAGAGAGGAATCTACAAGGAACGTTCAAGCTCCTTAAGGCTTTTTGAGAGAATTACAGTGGTGAAACAGAAATTTTGAAGCAGGTTATGTACTGAAATTTCAAAAAATAGAAGTGTGATAGTGTATGAAGAGCACCTTCAAGAAGTTTACACTGTGCTTCACTGCAGCAAAAAATCGAGTGCTGCAACAGCCCCTTTTGAGTATCACATAACTTTTCAGATGTCGTGAAATACTGCACATTAAAACAGTGGTAGTGGCTTTCTTACAAACGTACTACAAACTAAACAAAAATAACAACAACAAACAAACACAAAACACGCAAACCAACATCTCCCTGCTGTTTTTACTGCCATATTGTTGCTGTTAGTACCCTGACACAGTAGAAATCTGCTAAAATGCACTGGAATGGAACAAGCCTATTAATACATTAGTAGGAGGTATGCTGCATATGGGTTACAGGGCCTTTTTAGCCATGTCTGAAATAGCTTTGCTTTGACTTTGAGGACATGCCATATTTGTTACCTGGTGCCTTGGGCCAACAGCAGGGGACTGAGGTGGATCAATGCTGAAGGCTTGAATTTGAATTGGGTGATTAGATGTATTTTATTTATTTATTTATTTATTTATTTATTTATTTGTGGTGGAAGGAAGGTAAATTCAAGTGCTTGGGAGCAGGAGCATAAGTTAAAGTAATAAAAGTGTTATAAATCTAAACTATGTAGACCTTAGTCTACGGCTGCAATACTGACATACCAAAGAGATAGGAAGTGTAAGGCTGGATGGCTGATATGCCACTGGGCAGAGGACAGTGGTGCCAGTGTCACAGACAGCACCACCTGTTCAGGCCCGAAAGATACGGGAACTGCTGGAAGGACGGAATATGCAAGCACAGGCCTAGAAGGAAAATAAACAGCCTGTGCAAGCATGAGGGCTTGGAGCATCAGGCTTTTGCAGTCGCTCCTGGTCAACATGTTCTCTGCATCCAAACATTCCCTTGCATTCCTTGAAGCTGGTATAAAATAAACAAAAACACCACTCTTACAAAGAGTGCTGTCCTCAGAAGATGAAGTTGCATTCTCTGTTAGGCCTGTAACTGGGTCTCTACAGTTACTTCTTTCTTGGTGTGTAGGATCAGCTCACCTTTTCACCTTATCTAGACAGCATAAACTGAGTCATAGTATTGTAAACAAAAGTAAACTGACTGTTTGCCAGCAAAATATTTTATGTTTTTAAAGAGCAGTCATGCAACTCTGAATACAAAAGTATGGAAACAGTAGAAACTGATGCTTGAAGAAATGTAAGAGTAAGAAAAGTTTTTTCAACAAATGTCGTCAAAGCAATTGTATTGTGGAGTGTATGAGTGCACACAGAGATGGCCCATGTGTGGTGAATTCAAGTCTACTGACCTGGCTTACACTTTCTTATTTCTCTTATGCAAACTCCTGAGGATCTTCTTATCAGAATTGGATGGGCACTAAAAAAGGTTGAATAGAAGAGTCACATATCACTGGTGTGGTTTTAACTGTTTCTGCAGAAAGGACTTGTATACTTTCATCGATGTCCCCAAACTTTCTGTCTTAGCAGGGGAACTATATCCCAGTAGAAATATATGTATATATATACTATATATAAATATATATATACATACTAGCAATGTTAATTTATTTTGAGCCAAAATATTCTGTAGAGCTTTATCATTTTTTTAATCCCACAAATGCTCTAGAGCATGAATGACCAACCTTTTGGCTTGCCTGGGCTGCATCAAGGAAGGCTGCTCTGAAAGTAATGCCTCCTAATTATTTCCATGGAAACTACAACAAATAAAAAAACACAATAACACTATTTAATAGAGCAAATTCTCAGCTACAAACACTTTCAACAGTCACCACCATGAGCTGTGCATTTTCACCAGTGATGAACAGTAGCCAGCATGCCGTGCTTGTAATAATCTGTATCAGCAGAGGTGATCCACTGTCGCCACTGCTGGAACACACCACCCACCCCTCACTGTGCCCACATCCACTGCTTGATCTCGATTATGTTCACAAGTGTCAATGAATGTCAGTGGGTGTCATTTTTTTGCATGGAGGAATTCAGTGACACACCTTTGCTCCATCCACACTTTCATGTCAGATGCCATTTTGTTAGAGTGCCCCTCTGCTGCCATCTGTCACACGGTAACAAAACATAACAGAATATTGCTGGGAAGGTTCAGCCTCTACTGCCGTACCACCACCATCTGCCTCTGACATTGTGGGTTGACATAATAAAACAGGAGGTATCGCTTTCAAAGCAGCCCACATAAAATATAGAATATAGTGAATGCGTGTAAGTAATAAAACTTAATGTTTAATGCTTTTTTGTTTGTTAAAGCATACAAAAAAGAGCAACAAAGCCATAAAACTAGTGGGATATGTGACCCCGGCTTTGTGCATCTAACACATCACCCTGGTGTGACGGCAGTGGCTGCAGTTCTTAGTGAGGTCTCAGGGTGTTCCTCCGAGACCTTCGATGAAATTTCACTCTTCCCATGCTTCATGCTGAGAACAGTTGTTCACAGATGCACGTACTGCCAAAAAGCGGTGAGACAAATGAAGCGTGATTGAGAAGTGGGGGCTTTTCTCTCCGGTAGGAGAGGGCTTACAGAAGTCCGCTGGAGAAGCACGGTCACATTTTTATTGCAACGCTATACCTTCCACTTGAAAGGTCATGCATTTATGTAAAATGAGAATGGAGATGCAAATAAACCAAGAAATCCATGACTTTTTCGGCAACCTTGAAACGTATTCCCAAATTCCCGTATCAAACTGGAAAGCGCGGCTGCGCGTCCCTCCCTGTGCGTTCAGCCGACGTACCACAGCACACACCCGCCACCCCTCGAGGCGGCGCCGCACTGCGCGCCGTGCGCCGACGTCCACCCGCCTGCGTCAATGGCGCCCCGCGCTGCTGCGGCGCTGAGGGACGGCCGAGGGACGGCTGCGCGCGCGGGGCCGGAAGGGGCTGGTTGGCGGGCAGAGCCGCCGCCATGACGGCGCGGCGCGGGGCGGGGCCGCAGGGCGTGCCTGCTTTATGCTGGCAGGACCTTTGCGTGACCCAGCGTTAAGTGGAGGTACAAATTAGGTCTTCGTTGCGGTGTTGCTGTTTAGCCGCGAGGTACTAAGCCGTGCGGTGTTGAGAAGTTACGAGAGGGTTTGTACGTACCTAGGTGAGTATCTAGGTATGTTTTATGGACATTGGTAGTTACTTCTTCCTTAACACAGCTGCAGCAGAACCTAGAGCCTATTGACATACTTTATGCATACGTATGTTTCATGTCACACCTGTTCATACCTCACCAACTTCAGCTACTCTTAGTGCAGGTAACTCCGATTCACTTCTCTAATCCATTGCTACGTTCCTGCAGAGCAGGCTTATAGAAAGGGCTAATGTTAGACTTGCAAATGCAGAGGTCTCTGATCTTCTGAGCTGTTTTTTCGAGAGGCTAAGTGTTTCCCGGAGACATCATTTGAAGTCAAGATCAGGTCCAGATACTCGTCTTTAAAGAAGTAATCCTATACCTGTTTGAGTCCAGGCTTGAGCCTTCCAGTAAGAGCATTCCCCTAGTTTCCATTTGTCCATTGTAGGCGTGTTAAAGTAGCTTTCAAAAACTGCAGACACAGGTACTCTCTGGAAGGGGTTAGCAGTCGGCTTGAATATAACACTCAAAAGTTACAAGCCTACCTTTCAAGATAGAATTTAACAGGCTATTCCTTGTTATAGATCTGTATTGTTTACCTTACTGTTAACTCTTCTGTTAATAATATCTCTCTAGTTAATAATATTATATTATCTCTATAGTTGTATAGAATGTGTAACAGGCCATGTTCCTTTTGGAAGCCCTGCTGGCTATCTGCAATCTGGTGCCTTCCCTGTAGGACAGATACGGGCATACTGGTGCAGCTTATCTCATTGTTCAACATTAACTTAAATGTCATGGCAGCGTGACTCATGGGCGACAGAATAAAAAAAACTTTCTTGACTGTCTGCTGTTTCAGAAATGCTGATCTTAAGAGAGGAAATTAGGATTACATCAACAGTAGGAAAGTTGCTGAATTATTGATAGAATAGGAGGAAAGGACTCACTGGTATTGTTAGTTGCAACATCAGTTTTGCAGAGACTAAGTCTCACTTCTGCCATCCTGCTGTCTTACAAGGTGAAGGTTCATAAAAAGAAAAGCTTTAAAGTTCTTTAAATTTTCATCTTCCACTTCTAATACAGGCTGTGTACTCTCAGTGTTTTATGTCTGTTTTGCTGCTTTTTATTCTACTTACTTGCAGCTTTTTTTTCTTTGCTCACCCACGTTGTGTATCTTCCTTAATTAACTATGCAAAAGATGTCTGGCTTGCGTGATGTCACATGTTTTGTAACACAGCAAAATTGTCTTTCATGAAGTGGATGATCCATCAAACTATAGTAAAAACATATACATTTTATTTTAATACACATTTATTTACTGAATTTATTTGATCAGATTTAGACTTCTCCTTTTTCCATAGTATTGGGTTACTTATAAATGTTGCACCAGAACAGGGATGCTTATATGGCATTAACCTTCTTAAGAAATGATGGTCCTATATTTCTAACTTAAAAGTTCTCACAATTCAGCAAACTAAAAAGCTGGTTTAGTGGTCAGACCAGAATCTGAAGTTTTGTGGGACAATAAGTTGATAAATGCTGGCATTAACTTTGAATTTACAATTTTCAATTAAAAACTGAAGGCAATTCACTGCTGAGAGAGAAAGTGCGATCAAGTAAATAAAGGAATTATTCAAGTTAGTCTAAATTAAAATAGTCATCTCTCTAGATGTTTATTTAAAACAAAATAACTACTTTGTGGTAGTTGAAATGGAAGTCCTTAATGGTCTGCATTGTCCTAGACTGACTGCAGTAATTCTATTTACAGGATCTCAGTTTCTTCTCAGTAAGCTCCAGTGTCCTGCATCTCCTGGTAACTTACAAGTCAGTTTGGACACAGAGGTGCTGAGCTATTCCACGGTAGAAAGGATATTCTGAGATCTCTTTAATTGGCTGGCACATCGAGCAGTTGTTGTATGTCTCTTGCTGCTTGAGGCCTGACATGGTTTACTGTTTATTTGAGATGACCAAGTCCGGTCCAAAGTTATATCTGTCTATTTTCATCTAATCATTTTCCAGTGAATAGAACTGGTGTTTACACACCTAATGGAAAAATAGTTCTTCATCAGGCCTTCGTGGCTCTCACGTGTTCCTGCTACAATACAAACTTAATTCTAGTGTGTAGGGACTACTTTTTTCAAGCAACTTACATGTGCCAGTGATGTGGTAGATGGCATAGAACTGCCTGTGTCCATTACTTAATCCTCTTGCCCTCCAAAAGGGGTGCCTGCGTTCAAATTGCCAGGTGGAAACAGCCTTTCTTCTGCTGATTTCCAGATGGTGACTGGAATTTTTTGAGAAGAGCATTAACTGATTTGGCCCCAAACTCTACTGAAGAAACAGACTATGAAGCTTGGATGGCAGGGAATACTTATAGGCACTACTCATAGCACAGCTGCATTATCACAAATCAGCCTTTCAGAATCCTAGTGGCCTGCTTCCTCTTGCACTTGTCTGTGAAATTTATTTTTGGAAGTCTTGTCCCAAAGAATGGGAAGTTACCAGAGTGTGGCACATCCTCTGTTTTTGGTGATTACTCAGTGATATAATCTTGGATTTCTTCTGAAGTTTTCAGAGTCATGAAACATGAAAATACCCAATCTTTTTCAAAGCATCCTACGCCTCCAAGGTCAAAATCACTCTTCAATTTATGACCACATCAGGCTAGCTATTTTAGTCTTTTAGTGTGGTGGCTGGCCAAACAAATAGCTGCAGGTGTCATAGCAGACACCTGGTATGAATCACTAGCAATCTTCCAGCAACCATTTATTTTAAACGAATGCAAGAATTTAATGGCCACTTAACAAGAAAAGGTGAATGTTGTTCTTTGCTGTGTACCTCGACTTGAATCGCTTTGAGCGAAATTTAACATTGGCAGTTACTCTTTATTAAAGACCAAGTAGAACACAAGAGCTTTGTGATTCTGCAATCTGTTTCCATTCTAACCATCTACTGAAAATGGGTTTCAGCCTGCAGTTTTTCAGGTAAGTAAGTAGTGTGTCGTTTATTCTCCAGCCTGTCGAGACTTCAGTATGTCCAGTAAATACCTGAACCTGTTCTGTCACAACTTCCCTCTCCTGTACTGGCTATTACTGTGCCTATGCTTCCTTAAGATTCTTTTTTTTTTTTTTTTTTTGTCATACCTGCATCTACTACTTCAACAAATACAGATTACTTCCTTAGTTAGTTTCCTCCTGTAAAGTTTCTGCCCTTCTCTGAGAACTGTCATGGTTTAACCCAGCAGCAGCTCAGCACTACCCAGGTGTTTGCTCACTCCTGCGCAGTAGCGTGAGGGAGAGAATCGTAAGCAAAACAGAACTCGTGAGTTGAGATAAAAACTATTTACTGAGACAGAAAAGGAAAATGCAAACAAAAATGTGATTATAACTGTATTATATATATATATATGTATTTGGGGACGTGGTTTAATGGGCAGTATTGGCGGTAGGTGGATGGTTGAAGTAGTTGATCTTACAGGTCTTTTCCAATCTTAATGATTTTACATTTGACACTATGATGTATATACACCTCCACAATGCTGTCACTCACCACTCGCTAACCAGTGCCCAACTCACAATACAGTTGCCCACCAACAGACAGCCTATGCAACATCTGTGCAACGTCTCGCCACCCACTGACTAATGCCCAGCCAACCCCCAAGCAGCGACCACCCCTGGCCACCTCCCTTCAGCATTATGGCTTTCTGCATGATGTCACATGGTTTGGAATAACACTGTCTAACTCAGGGACCTTTGCTAGCTCTGCCCCACCCCCCGCCCCATGCCATCATGGCAGTGAGTCTTCTCAGCAACAACCCAAACATCTTTGTGCTATTCATGCTGTCTCAGCTGAAACTAGGACAGGATGGGTGATATGAGTGACAATTTCTAGGACGGCAGGTTTTTTTCAGTTTTATCAGTCTAACTGGTTCTTCTGCTGTAGAAATAAAATAGATACAGGGATAAGATCATTCTCCTGATAGCAAATGTGTAATTTGTCTTAGTGGCGAGCCATGTTCAGAAGAGACTGATGCAAACAGTCCAGAATTTTATTACCTACTTTCTTACAGAGCTCACCAATACAGTAACCAAAACACAGTTAACATAATTCAAGCAGTGCAAACACGGTTCTTCAAGGAAAAAAAATCATTGAGCAAGAGGAAAATAAGTAAACCAAGAGCCTACAACATAGATCCAGAAGCTCTGAGGCAAGTATCTAGTAATTCGAAGGCTTTAATTAAATGATTTATTACTTTACAATTTTTGTAGGAGTAGCTGGAGTTGATTCAAGTTGATGGGCTTCTCCTGTACTCTGTCTTCAGAGGACTCTGTTCAAGTGCAAATGCCATTGTGCTGTAAGGTGGCTTTTAAAGTTGTTGAGTAGCCACAATGCTTTGGTTTTTAGCAGATTTGTAGACATTCTGTGGTTCTTATTATTCTATTTGACAGCTAATACGGAGGGGAAAAAAGCTATGGAATATTGTGGTCGCTGCAATCTGCTGTTCCAAGCGGAGTAGCTGTGTTTTGCATATCTGAAAAAAACTGTCATATTTTTGAGTGTTGTCTAGTTACTACACTGTGATCTCACCTGAAGTGTAAAAAAAAATGTGGAAAAATGTATCTCTGTGTTCATATTACATTAAAGTGTGCAAGAAAAAATTGATTTAGTATTGTTACCAGAAAAAACAGATGTATACTGACTTTGCTGTTTTCTGGTGCTAATTGACTCACTACTGTAACTATAGTCTTTTTGGTATCACAGCTGACTCAGTAATGTGCCATGACTTGGCATCCACAAATCTCTTTTTTTATGTTACCTAGCTTTTGAGACACTTTAAAAATGTGAGAAAAACTGAGAAATGTGAGAACTGAGAAGAACTTAGCAAATGTTAAGTATGAAAGCAGTTTTGTCACGAAACATCTTTTGCACCTTTGTCTAACTCTTTCTTTGGCATCATGCATTGCTCAACTGGCAGCTAAGCAGTTATTTAGCCAGAGGCCTTATCTAGGCTCTATGCATATCTTACCCATATCAAATGTGACACATAGCCAGATATTACCATTTTTTACATCAGCACTGGGAGAATTCACTTACCTCCAGCATTCACCATTTTTTCTTCTTTTTTGTTATTGTCCTATACTGTGATGCTGGATTTTTAAAAAATCTTCCACTACTGCTCAATACACAGGTCATATTAGAGACTAGATATTACATTCATTTCCCTGTAAATAAGAAATACTAGTTCCCCGTAACCCTGCACAATGTTATCACCATGCTATGAATCACTGTGCCGATGTGCCTCCAGGCCTACAGTCAAGTGTCTAAGCTTTTATAATATCTAAACTCTCACTAATGTTAGCGCTGGTCATATGGAGGAATTACTATATGCTGCCTAAAAAAACTCAATATATATTCAAAATGCTTCAGCATTCATGGTCTTGAGCCCCTGTATTTGCAATTACACTCTTAATGTAACGCACCCTGACAATACTGAAGTTAAGAGTGTATCTGAAATCACTTGGAAGTTAAGAGTATGACTAACTGAAACCACTTGAACAGCAGTATTCCAAGTAAAATGAAATGTCTTGCGCATATGTTACTAGAGGCGGTGTTCTGCAGTTTTTTTACATTTTTATACGTACTCATATTTTTAGACAATTATCCATAATCTGAAGACCTCAACACTCAGTGCCTTCTAGTCCATGTCCCTTTTTGACTTGGTGAGACTGTTTGGCAAGTATACTCTTCAAATATTCTCCACATAAAAGACTTATTTCTTTTCACTTGTAGTCAGAGGTGTCAGTCTAGGGAACGTCCAATGCTTAGAAGTTTGTCAGCTTCTTTCTTCACGAAATAATCTTAATAAAATGCTCCACAGAATAGAGAAGACAGTAAGAAACTTCTACAATAACTGCAAACCATTAATGCCTATGGAGTTTTTGAGAGGGAGAAGCCACTGTAAGGTGGAAAACCAGTTCAGACACAGTGCATTGTGAAAGTACTTGATGTAGTCACGTAGAGATCATACAGAGGAGAACCTTTTAGCTGATGTATTTCAATGGCATCTTCTCCACAGATTTTGTTATTGCATACAGGATGAAATAATATCTGCAACTACATCTCACAAAAGTACGTGAATGGATTTCTATGTGTGTATAGACGAACATGAGAAAAAATAGACTTAATGCAAGTAAAACTTCAGTAATAATAATATTTGTTACCATCTTTCCTATAACAGGACTATTCATCTAAGTTTAAGTGCTTTCCATAGGTGGATAAACATCATCTTCCATTCCTATATTCAGGACTTCTCACTATTTTGTTCAGCCAGTTTTGGCCAACTAACTGGAGAGCCTCTTTGTCATGGTAGGTGGTTTTTGTACAATTTTTACTAAAAAACATTCTTTTCACACCTGAAAATCAGATCTTATACTGGTCACACTAACTAGCAAGCTCTTCTGATGACTAGAATAATGTTGTTTTTAGACCAGAAGACTAGAAATGGCTTCTTGAGTGCCATTGTTCTGAGGAATGAACAAGGAGATGTACCTTACTGAAATGTTTTAATACAGTTCTCTGAAAAATTTGCCTGTGTGAAGATGAGGAGTTCCAACAGAATGACTATGGTGAAATATCTAATCTGATTATGTAGTAGATCTATTTCACTGAACTAGAGGACAGCCCTTGTCACAAACTCACTGTCATATATAGTCCTAATGCCTCCATTCACACATCAGAGATTTTGAAAGTTGAATTTTTTAAGATTCCTCAGTTCAAATTGACTTTTCCCATCAAAGTTGGTCCAGATGGCAAAAATACTACCTGGCTTTGTTTGAGGTAGTCCTGGGGAGCAAACAGAACTTGATGCTTAGTTTGTGTTGGCTTACTACTTAGTTCCATTTCCAGGTGAGGATGAGCAGCTCTTGCAGGCAGCTTCACTGTCAGACTCATCAGAGCTTTCTGGCTGCACTCCATGCTGGTGTAGTCGCTCAAGAGTGGTACTGTAATGGAAATTATTCCATCTTTTTCACTTGTAGCCCTTTTTTCAGGGATTTCTTTCTGTGTTACATTTATGCCTGTGTTCTTGCTAGGTTCTTCTGACTCACTGATGTGCTTGCTGTCTTCTACACCATCTGTGAAGTGGTCTGGCTTCAAAGAAGCCTTTGCCTCATGCTCTATGACATAAAGACTGGTGGTATAATTGTCTGGCAAGGTTTGAAGCAGCGATTTTGAAATGGGTTTCCAATTACTCTGCAAGGAAAGACAAGAAGAAATTGTAGCATTGGTATAATACCTTGGCAAAGTGAAATTGTCAATTTACTGAAACAAAACTAGGAGGTAACCTCTGATATGTACTTCCATGATTCCATTTATTATGATCAAGTGCCCTAACTCTATACTAACTAATCTAAAATAAGTTCCATACGAGCTTCTAATTTTTTTTGATGTATGAACAATATGCATCAGCTGTAATCTTTCCAACTCCTGGGACCAGTGTGATCTCACAAAGCATGACAAGGACCTGTTCCTACCTATCATATCCTGAGTAGTTACAACACCAAAGCATGGTCTGTGCCAGCCTTTGCACACATACATTACTCTTCTTGACTCCAGCTGTCTTATGCTCACATCCTTAAATTATGATGACTGAAGCCCCATATTATCTACTCCTCATCAGCCACAGCAGAAAACTATGCCCTTATCATATCTGTAGTCTACTAATGTGTAGGAGAGAGACTGCAGCTCCTATTAGAAAGCAAACTCCTTGTATACTATTAAATAGGAAAAGCAAAAAAGACCAGATTTCAGACATTTTTGTTATACAAAGGAAGAAGGAAATACTTGTCTTCATCTAACCACTTGATTATCAGCAGCTGGTCAGTGTCTTCATTAATGTCATTGCTAATTGTTTCATTCTGTTGTCTTAGATTTGGACAGTGCTGGGCTGTAGATGCCTTCCAGCTTCTGGCCTGATCTTTAATTGTGCACTTGACTTTTCCTGTGTATGTAACTTTAAGCTCTCCAAACCCTAGCTTCAGTTTAACTTGACAATGACATGTGCTTCCTCTCATCGACTTAATGATTAGAAACAAGGAAGTGTCATATTTGTATCTCTACCCATCAGGATACATTGAGAAATACGTATTTCACCTGATCACTTATTTCGGCTAACTTTTCCTTGTGCTAAATAGACACAAGTCTACTTTGCTATGGCTCACAATGTTGGCCTAGATCTACAAGTGCCAAACTAAGTTCAGGTCTGCCAGGAAAATCAAAATGATTTTAAAAGGAAGCAGTAAAAATTCCTGTTCCAAAAACATAATGGTTAGCAGTCAGAGACTTGGGAGATAAACTGAAGTGTACTAGAGGAAGGACTTTAAGTTATCATATATCAGCAAAAGTGGAGCAGGAGCACATTTTCCAGCTATTTTCCAGGTGCTTTGTTAGTCCTGAAATTCAAATAGCTTTACCAAAACATACGGGAATTTTGTGGGTAGGAGGGCAAGGTTTGAATGTGCTGCTGAACTGTGTTGCCTCTTGACTAGTATATGCCGCCTCAGACAGCTACCAGCTGACAAGCCAAAGCCCCAAAATTTCTGTAGAATCACGTAGAGACTGAGAGGTGAAGACTGGGTTTCAGAAAACACCATATACGTTACCTCTTGTGAATTCTGCTTTTGTGGAATTAGGCCACAATGTGTCACTTTGTATTTTGAGTAACTTGTACTCAATAATCTGACCCAGCTGTTGAAAAGTGACTGGGTATAACTGAACTTCTCCCTCTTGACAACTTTACCTGTTCAACATTTTCTTGTTCTTTTAACAACAATTCATTTAAATGTGCTTTAACGTGTTTTCAAAAGGAGTCTGAGAACCTTTCTTAAGCTAAAAGATCTGTACAGTCTCTGCCTAAACAACAACCTTCCCCGTTGCATATTTCTAATATTACCCTAGCTTCCCAACTGTTGAAATGAGACTTGTGTTAGGATGAAGTGTGAAAACAATAATAGTACGTGTTAGTGATTAATAAGTAGGAAAGATTTTCCTAGTACATTTTTTCACACTGTTGGAATTATACTTGCCATATCTTGTATTGCACTGCTCTTTCTTGGATTTGGTACACTGGACCAGCATGATATTTTCAACCTGTAAACAAATATTCAAAGTTTATTGACAGGTTAAATAACTGGCACTTCCTGCACATTTAAATTAACTGCTGTACCTGGTATGTTGGTATTTTCATGACCATCAAATCAGGATGTTCTACAATGACTGGTAAGCATGATGACAATTAAAAACTGCAGGCCAAGCTTGTTAGACTACTCTGATATGCTCAATTAGTATCTTTGTTTAAGGACAAATTAATTGTGACAGGAGCTGGTAATGCTGTGTCTTTCTGTGGTTTTATCATCACATATTTCCACAAAAATCTCTATATTCTTTGAGGACTTGTAGGACGACTTTTGTTTAAGGGAGTATTTTCTCCTTTCTACATAGAAGCTTAGTTTTCCTTAAGAAAAAAAAAAAAGAAATAAAGCCACATTTGGATATTTTTAACTTCATTAAAATCACACTTTTGATCTGGAGAAGGCTCTCCCTAGGATCTGCAGTCTGGAATGTGGAGAGCAACATGGGTAATACTCTTTTCTCACAGTATGAGTTCAGCCCTTTCTGGAAGGAATTATAGTATCTCACCATTTCATCTGACACAAACCTAAACGTACCTTCACTAGGTTGTTTCTGCCATAGCTGTAGAGTAAGTGATAATTTACTCTAAAATGCTGCAAAATCAAAATCCACTATGTTTGTTTCAAAGCTTTATCCTCCCAGAGGGGAGTAGAGCAGGGTTCAGAATGGTGCCATTCTAATCAGTTTCAGCTGGCAGTTTGTCTTCAGCCCTCTCATCACAGCCCTTTCTTTCCAGCTCCTTTCTTGGTCCTGGGGCTCAAAAGCACAAAACTGACAGCTGGTCTCTGAGCTGTCCAATATGCCCTGGCTATCACCACCACAGGTACGTGCAGGACTTGGGGGCTGCTCCCTGCACTGCTTCTGAGAAGAAGCTGCCTGTCATCCCCTGTGAATGACACAGAGCAAGGGATGCTTGTGAAGAAGTGTCTCTAGAAAGCAGTGACACTGGGCAGCCCCAGTAGGGCTGGGCCAAGGCCCCACTGTCTCCCTCACTACTGATCAGGCTGAGGCAAGAGTCTTTTTCCTCCTTCTTCCTTTCCAAGAGAACAGCCCTTGATGGCGGCACACCATCACTCCTGCCACCCCAGGACACTGGAGAACATCTGTCAGCGTTTTCCATCTGAGCTTCTCCCTGCCAGCAGCTGCTGTCAGAGCTGCACTGTGGGACCTCTGGGCAATGACTCATATCCACATGAAAAAAGCCAGCACAGTTGTGAGAAACAGCATGAGGTTATCTAGGCCATCGCCTTGCCTCAGCACCGACTTCACTGCAGTGGTCTTAAAGTCAAATCTAAACTTTATTAGATGTCAGGTACTTTATCTCTGTTTAGGTAAAGCCTGAGGCTGTAGAGTTATCTGATCTCCTCACTGACCCTGTAGAGACAGTGTTTTTGTGACAGGTTAGTCCCTTTTTAATGGCTTCATGTTCAGCATCTGAAGCTGGTGCTTTTTAAAGGGAGAAGAAGGGTAGGTGGCATCCTAGGACATCATAATAGTGATCATAATGGTCATGTGCTACTAAGTTTTTGAGAAAATGAGTATCAGAATTGATTACTATGCAAGCCATTTTCTTTCAGTGTTAGTATATGGCCCTAGTACTGCACCTCAGTTTAATTTGAGGGGAAGACCACTTCCCTCATCCATATCTTGCAGGCACCCTTGTTATTCTCTCTTCTTCCTACTCATCCGTTTCTTCTCATTATTTTCATTAATTGTGTAATTTGTACAGTAGCATCTAAATGTGCTCAGAGGAAAATGCTTTGAGTGCAGCATTTGTATGTATACTGGTGGAATTTCCTCCTGTATTTCCATAGAAAAGACATGACCATCAGTTGGGAATGAAAGAATAAAATAACAAAATACACCATTGTTTTCTTATATATACCCCATTTTCTACTGGGATAAATGATCCTTCCTCTTACCAAGGGTATTTGAGACTGAAAGTAATCAGTTAACTCTATCAAAAGCAAAAGATTTTAGATTTTTGACAGAGCATTTAAATAAGCTTGTTACTGGTTTGTAAATTCTCTCACTGTGAAAACATATGGCCTGAGCTTTTTTCCTTGTACTTTTGAATTGATTTGCTTTTAATGAAAAAAAAAAATGCACAGTGCTATGGAAGTCAGAGTTAAGTAAGAGGGAGTTACTGCGAATAGCTTTAGTCAATATTCATGTCTTACCTCTTAAGCATCAGAATACATGTCATAGGTGCAAAAACCAGAGCAAACATTATGCTGAAACAAAGGCCAGTCATTAAACCTTCAAATTCTCCTTTTTCTGATGGAAGCAACAGAAAGACTGAATCAGATTTGTGCTACCAAGTAGAGAGAGGCGTTATTGTCTCCACTACAGATATACTTTAAACGTGAGTCAAACTTTACACATATTCTGGGATTCCTGTTTTGTCCAATTGATAATGTGCTGAAAATACTTGAGAGTCCATATTGTAGCTAACGACATGTGAATACAATATACGGAACTCCATAAAAATAATTGTATTGACCTTAGCCTACTGAGGCACCTCTGAAACAAGCAAATTCTTGCCAGTTAGATAAAAAGGACTCTAGCTGTCAGAAAGCAGAAGGTTTGATCAACTGTCAGCCACAGTAGAAAGAGTGACTTCCTTTTTGGGAAAAAAAAAAAAAAAGTGTTGGCTGAGGTATCTAACTGGAAACCAGCTTTATGTGATAAACATTTTGCCAAGAACAAAGACTACTGAACTTCATAAGTGATAGGCAGAGTATTTAAACTGCTGAAACCTGTGGTAAAAGTCTGCAATAAATAAGGATCAGCTAATATAACTAGCCTAAAAAGATCACAAAAATGTTACAAAGATGAGGAACCGTAGCTAAGTCTTCGCTGCATGTTAGGTAAAGAAATACAAGCAAAGTTTCATGATACACAGTTCATCTGTAGCAAATGAACAATTTTGCCTTTGTAATCAGTAAACGAAGAAGTGAATAATAAATCCTGTGCATGAGCACTTTGTTATTCCTTCAAAAGCAGGGAAAAGTGAAAGGGTGTAGAATAATGCCTTGTATAATGGAGTATAAAGCCAAGACTGCTGATGGGCAACACAGTAGCATACAGATTCCACAGTACCATATTTTAGAGTACTGAAAGGTTGTGAAAAAGACGGTGATCCTTCTCCAGCTTTAGTGAATCCTGAAATCTGTACACGGTAGATGGTCTTTTCCTTAAGTCCAGTAAGATGGTAACTTGTAGTAGAAGAGTTGATGCTAGCAGCTGAAAACACAAGAGTGGTTAGGGAATGGGGCGATTAGATGAACTCTATTGCCTGAGTCTGTATCTGTGTAGCTGACTAGGGAAAAGGCAAAATTCCTCTGTCCTGATCCACACCTGAAGGAAGTCACAGTATGCAGATTTTCTTTGGGTGGGTATAAGATTCTCCAGAATACTTATATGCATTTGGATTTCAGATGTAAAAAAGCAGGAGTTCCTAACATACCAGGATATTTTGGTGATAAATGCAGTATGCTATGTTTAATAGGATATACACCTGACATGCTGTACTACAGTTTTATGAAAACTGTTGTTATAGTTGAAATAAGGACAGGTTTTCACACCATGGAAAGAGCAAAGCATCTGAACTGCCTGTAAGCAATGACTGAATGATATTTGCAAGACTAGACCTTTGTGTTACCCTCACTACAGTAATGAGTAGTTATTCACATCAGTCAATATCAGTACTATTATTTTGGGTTCAGTACTGAAAGATGTCATTGTATTCAACTTCATCTGCTTTTCACGACTTTGATCTTGGTCCATCTTTTCTGATAATGCAGTGACTTTTCCTCCAGTTGGAATAATGCAATCAACAGTGCAGTAGAATACCTTTAACGTGGCAAAAATTATTTTTCAAGTGTGCTACTGAGAATCTGAAATCTTAGAAATGGTGCTGTAGCCTACACGTACCCTAGGATTCTCCAGTAAAATTATTATTCCCATCTGAAAAAGATGGCATGTTGTTGTGTTACTGTTGTATTGATGATTAGGAGAGAGTAAAAAAATTCAGTTTCAGCCCTGTGGCCTCCCTCATGTCTCCTCTTCCACTCTCAGATAGGTACCTGTGGTGGAGCAGAGCTCCCTGAATTCACACAGGGCTGAATACTTGAAGCTTTTGTTATTTTTTGTGGTATTCTGAAGGCAGATACCAATCAGACCTATAGAATCCTTGTTTTTCTCCTTTGTCAGGCCATAGTTGCTATTTGTCTTCCATAACATGTCTTTAATTGTATTTAAAAGTCTATATGTGCAAAATTAATGCATTATTATTTGTGGTACATTTAACAAAAGAGATAAAGGTAGTGTTTTTTCCCCCCAAACTTAAGTAGCTTGAGCTCACAGCTGCATAGCTATGAGCTTTATTTCAATGTGTAGAAGGTTAATCTTCTGCAGTTAAACAATAAATGAAGCTATCAATTAAAGACAATGTTTCTAAAAAATGAAATTAATAACCGTGTCTTTCAAAACAGGTAAGAAGTGTGAACTAAATTTACAGCTAATAGAATTAAAAAAAAATAATGCTCAGAGCCAAACCTAGCTGAGTTGCAATGAAGCACAGAAGTACTGTGACTGAAATCATAAGACCTCAGAAATACTGACAACATAAATCTTCCTTTCAGTGTTACTGGGAAATTCTATCATTGTCTTAAAACTGTACATTTTAAGGGATTTTTTCTTATCAGTATTTAAACTGAGATGATCCTATGACTATGTAGAATTTTCTTGAAGTCATCAAGAGCAGTAAAACCTAACCAGAAGCTGATCTTTGGAAGCACTCAGTTCCCAGGGAAATCTGATTCAGTAGTGCGCTGTGAAAGCAATTAATGGCTATATATGAAATTTTTTCTGTAGTAACTCTGAACTACTGCTCTGTTCTGAGCAATGGAGACTTACCCAGAAACTTTTTCCTTGATGAATCTATGTAGTTGATTCTGTATCCCTGAAGAAAGCCCATACAGTCTTCAGCAGATATTTCAGTCCACTTCACAAATGCAGAATGCTTTGTGATGTTCAGGATTGTTATATTAGAGGGACCTACCCTAGGAACTTAAAATTCAGAAAATAAGATCTACATTGACATTAGTGCTATAGAAATACATGACGGAAACCTAGCTGCTACCTAGAGAGATCTTTGCCTCATTCTAGCTGTCATAGATACAAGATAAAGGGTGGAAGACAAAAGAGGAACCTCATAGAGTAAAACACCCAGATATTAAGCAATGCCAAAGCAGGTAAACGCTGACTAACTCATTACAAACACTTCTACCCCAGCAGTCACAGCTGTATTAATTTCAATTTACTATATAAAGACATCATTGAATTTCTGTTGGAAAATCTGACTTCAGTCACATTTAGGCTTGAGCTACAAGGAGTAGTAACTCAGGTGCCCCCTTTCTGTTATTTTTGCAATGTCACGTGTAATAACAACATTTCTATGGACCTGTCAGTAAGGAAAAGCATTCAGGTCATTCATAGGCAGTGCATAACTGCTAGGACCAAAGGCAGCGCTAACTGTAGAATCATGTTAAGTCACCTGGAAAAGAAACATGCAGGACTTCTTTTTTTTTTGCTGCAGATAGGAAATGAGAAGAAATATGAGGAACATAAATATATAAAAGAGAGGAGTACCTCCTTCAACTGAGTAAAAGTGTGTCACTCCAAAAGTCTTTTCATGTCTTGTGACATTTTCACACTGACACACATCAGATGCATGCACCATGACTTTGTACAACTTATATGGATTAATATTGTCTGGAAAAGAAATAGACGTACTTCAGGGTTTACTGAAAAGTTATGAATGAGAAAGAAGGGGAAGAGGGACAACAACTTTACAGTTTTTCTATATAGGGCCTATTTCCTGAGCCTCAAAGTGTAGTATAAAGTTGCAATCCTTTACACTGAGCATAAAATATCTGAATCTTTTCTCACAGCCTTTCAGTACTTTACAAAAACTATTTCAAAAGCAGAACAAGATGTAGCACTGGTTTGTTTTTAAAAGATGCTGTGGTGTCCTAAGATCCACTTCTGGTAATCTTGAACTGCTGTATAAAACGTAGTGAACAAAAATAAGTTTCCACATCTTAGTTCAAGGACCAATATTTCTCCCCAGCCGGCATATTTAAAAACATGCAAAACAACTGTATGTAATGTGACAGTGCAGATATTGCAGGAGGACTGTGGAACACATTGCACCCATTTACAAAAACCTGAAGTTAAATGTTCTCTAGTATACATAAAAGACAGTTGTGAATGGTATCTAGAAGAGTCACTTGTGTGATTTTAGTAGAGGTTTTGAATGACTGTTCTGTAAAATGATCTCCGCTGGGAGCTCTTCATACCCAGCTTGGTAGGTGGAGTACAGCAGTTGAGAACTTGCGCTTTGACAAGCACAGCTGTGGGGATAAAAAGTAATCCAGGGGAAAGTCTGCAACAGAGCAGTTTATATTTGAAATTAGGGGCAAGAAATACTTTTTTGTTCCCATGCCACTGTGTTAGCCAGAAAGTAGCATATAGGTATGCTTCAATTTGGGGAAGGAGAGACCTCTTGCCAGCAACAGCAGTTCAGCTGCATTTCTTGCCCAGCCATGACTAGAACAATCCTCCTGAAGGCTCTTCCTTTTCTTTGTTTTGATGTTTCTTAAAATCCTTGATTTGCTCTTAAAAACAGAATGAAAATCCTTCCCTCCCCAGCCAAAAATAACCAGTAAGTGAAATGGTGCCTTCATGAGGAGATGTGGCTGTTGTTTTTACCTAAGGTGAAATTTCCAGCAGCTGTAGCCACTATTTTCATGTGCATATCCTCTTTACCAGTGCCCCAGTCAACCACAAAACATTTTGGACTGTATTCTGGAATCCACGTGACAACTGCATTAGTTCCCTGAGGTTTAACATTGATTTGGCCAGGCAAATCTGTAAACAAACATACCATTAGAGATGAATGAACAGGAAAGCAGTTTGTCCCTTCCACTATCATTGCTTTTCTCTTTTTCTCTGATACATTTGAAGATTCTTCATTAAGTAGTTATCATGTGGACGACCATATACCGTAATGTCTACTCTTCTATGTCAGTAAAGGCAATTTAGCAACCAGCACTTTGCAGTGGTCTCTGGGATCTCCAGTGTTAATTGCTGTTCAGGACCTTTAATTTCTTAAAATTGGAAAAGGGGAAATGGCTATTCCATGTGTCAGGCAGGGAATGGCTAACATCGCTAAACAATATCCTGTCAACTGCTATTAACTGCTATAAACAGAACAACTCTGAGATAGCTCATACCTGGGGGAGGAGACAGGGCTAATTACAGTTTGTAGCTGTGTAATTTTGTGTTTCATGTCCTTTCAGAAAATGCAAAACACTGTAAATATTATGTTGTTTTCTAAGACAGATTATTAAACTAGAGAAGACCAGACTGAAACTTATGTAGAAGAAAAACAGCCCATCGTATGAGGTAGGAACTGAATCTTATGACAGACAAATTTCTGTATTTCATTTAATCTGAAAACCAGTATAATGGAGTAGAATTAAAGAAAATGTATGTACATTTTTACAACAGTTGTGTGTGCTGAGAAGGAATTTGTCCTGGGAGCAAACTTAATGTAGTATCATCTTCCCAGTAATTCATCATAGCTGTAATGAACCTGCCTTTAAGCAAAACGAAATCTAAAACAGATGTGTGGAGAGAGCCATGAAAGACAGGCTGATATTTAGTAAACATGTGGTTCTTAGATGAAGAATGTCTTGAAGAGATAGCAGGTATTATATTAGAAAAAAGCTAAAGCAATCAAGTGTAAGTGGCAAAAATGAACTATTAGGACTTTGTGGGGAAAGGAAAACAGAATGAGAGAAGTGTGTCAGAATATTACAGAAAAGTAATTGTTTCCAACTGTTTCATTGTTGCAACAATTGTGAATGCTGTAGCTTGATTTAAAAAAAAGAACAAACAGCAATCTCTAGGAAAGAGAGATTCTTGTATTGAAGTTACTGTAGCTCAAGACTATAACAAATAGAACTAGCTCATATTATAATAAAATCATTGTTATATAGTCAAAATTAAAAATCCTGTAGTTTTGGACATCGAAAAGCTTACATCTGCATTGGAATAGGATGTATACATCCTTCCTATTCCTTCTTCCATGTACCAGCGGGGATAAATCTAAAATAGGGAAAGTAGCATGTATCTTACCAGTTACTTAACTCCAAAAGCTTTTATTTGCACATAATTCTGAGAACTTTGTTTAAACTGCTGGAATCTACTTAATTTTGAATACACATCATAAGCCTTTCTGATAGATAAATCTAACATATTGCTATTTCTCTAACTTGAGAAATCAAGAAGTGGTACAAGAAACATTAAATTGCTTGGTCTGTTGGTTAATTTCTACCAAAATCATTTTTTAAGAAATAATCATAGAATCACAGACTCATAGAATTAGCTAGGTTGGAAAAGACCTACAAGATCACCTAGTCCAACCATCCACCTACCACCAATAACCCCACTAAACCATGTCTCTCAACACTATATCTAAACATTTCTTGAGCACCTCCAGGGACAGTGACTCCACCACCTCCCTGGGCAGCCCATTCCAGCGCCTGACCACTCTTTCAGAAAAGTAGTATTTCCTTATGTCCAGCCTAAATCTCCCCTGGTGCAACCTGAGGCCATTCCCCCTCATCCTGTCACTAGTTACAAGAGAGAAGAGACTGACCCCCAGCTCACTACAACCTCCCTTCAGGTAGTTACAGAGAGCGATGAGGTCTCCCCTGAGCCTCCTCTTCTCCAGACTGAACAATCCCAGCTCCCTCAGCCACTCCTCATAAGGCCTGTGCTCCAGACCCCTCACCAGCTTTGTTGCCCTCCTCTGTACACGCTCCAGGGCCTCAATGTCTTTCTTGCAGTGAGGGGCCCAAAACTGGACACAGTACTCGAGGTGGGGCCTCACTAGGGCTGAGTACAGAGGGAGAATGACTTCCCTACTCCTACTGGCAACACTATTCCCGGTACAAGCCAGGATGCCATTGGCCTTCTTGGCCACCTGGGCACACTACTGGCTCATGTTCAGCTGAGCACTGACCAATACCCCCAGGTCCGTTTCCTCCACACAACTTTCCAGCCACTCTGCCCCAAGCCTGTAGCATTGCCTGGGGTTGTTGCGGCCAAAGTGCAGGACCCGGCACTTGGTCTTGTTGAACCTCATCCCGTTGGCTTCAGCCCAGAGATCCAGCCTGTCCAGATCTCTCTGTAGGGCCTCTCTACCCCCAGGCAGATCGACACTTCCTGCCAGCTTGGTGTCGTCTGCAAACTTACTGAGGGTGCTCTCGATGCCCTCATCCAGGTCATCAATAAAGATATTGAAGAGGACAGGCCCCAGCACTGACCCCTGGGGAACACCACTCATGACCGGTCGCCAGCTGGATTTAACTCCATTCACCACCACTCTCTGGGTCCGGCCCTCCAGCCAGCTCCTTACCCAGCAAAGGGTGTACCTGTCCAAGACATGGGCTGCCAGTTTCTCCAGGAGGATACTGTGGGAGACAGTGTCAAAGGCTTTGCTGAAGTCTAGGTAGACCACATCAACAGCCTTTCCCTCATCCACCAGACGGGTCACTCGATCATAGAAGGATAGAATCATAGAACGGTTTGAGTTGGAAGGGACCTTTAAAATCATCTAGTCCAACCCCCCTGCTATAGGCAGGGACACCTCTCTCTAGACCAGGTTGCTCAAAGCCCCATCCAGCCTGGCCTTGAATGCTTCCAGGGAGGGGGCATCCACAACATTTCCGGGCAGCCTGTTCCAGTGACTCACCACCCTCACAGTAGGGAATTTCTTCTCAATATCTAGTCTAATCTACCCTTTTCCAGTTTAAAACCATTTCCCTTCATTCTGTTGCTGCATGCCCTTCTAAAAAAATCCCTCCGCAGCTTTCCTGTGTGCCCCCTTCAGGTACTGGAAGGCTGCTATTAGGTCCCCTCAGAGCCTTCTCCTATCCAGGCTGAAGAGCCCCAGCTCTCTCAGCCTGTCCTCATAGGGGAGGTGCTCCAGCCCTCTGATCATCTTCATGACCCTCCTCTGGACCCGTTCCAACAACTCCATGTCCTTCTTGTGTTGAGAGCCCCAGAAGTGGATGCAGTACTCCAGGTGGGGTTTCAGAAGAGCAGAGTAGAGGGGCAGAATCACCTCCCTCGACCTGCTGGTCACGCTTCTCTTGATGCAACCCAGGATACCATTGGCCTGCTGGGCTGCAGGCACACATTGCTGGCTCATGTTGAATCTTTCATCCACCAGGTTCCCCAAATCTTTCTCCTCAGGGCTGCTCTCAAGCCATTCTCCACCCAGCCTGTATCTGTGCTTGGGATTGCCCCAACCCAGGTGCAGGACCTTGCACGTGGCCTTGTTGAAATTCATGAGGTTGGCATGGGCCCACCTCTCAAGCCTGTCCACGTCCCTCTGGATAGCATCCTTTCCCTCTAGTGTGTAATACTGTTATTATGAAAAAATATCAGTGTAATGAATATTCAAAAGAATGCTAATACCAATCCCAAGGGCTGTCAAAAGGTAGTCTAGAAGGTAGTCTTGCTTATAAAACTCACCACTCAAATCAATAAATGGTAAGGTAAATACCTGTTGCAGAGAAATCTGGGACAATGTATAGGGTTTGTGGAGATTGTCCCACTTTGTTATAGGCAGCAATATTAACCCTATGGTAAGCCAAAGAGAGATTTAGAAGAACTTTTCTGTCCTTTAGAGTGATGCGATGTGATGAATCCCTGCAACTATTGGGTATTCTTTCAACATCAATATAGTATCCAATGGTGTTCTCACTTTGCGTTACCTAGAAGAAGAAAAAGATTATTACTCCATAGATGTTATTATGTCCTGTGTAGAAAATTAAGAGCAATGGAATTATAGAAACAAAATATCATATTTAATGTTGGGAATAATATCATGCTATTTCAATTAGACTATCAGGAATCAGTGAAGCAAACCATTTTCTTCATATTAAAAGCATTCTTAAAATGAGAGAATTTAAACACAGGATTAAGTGTTTTGTTTAATTGGAATCTTAGTTATGTGTATCCAATTAGTAACAGCAGCACTGAAGAAGCTGCAATGTTCTCTACACTTCACTGGAACATATATCCCTCATAAATAGGAGCTTGAAAGTTAATGAGAGGTGTTTAATTGCAATTTATGCCTCAGGGAATATTCATCTACTAGACTCTGTCAAGCATCTGGTCTCTTTGAGGATAAATGCTGGTAATTATACTACAACTTTGAAACATGTTGTATATTCATTGATAGAAATTTTTAGGTGGTGGTTCAGTCATTATTATACTGTATTAATCTTCTTGAGGGATGAGAGAATTAGTGCACAGAAATGGAAGTTACTACAGTTTAGTTAGAAATAGAAATAAATACATCAAAGTCTGAGAATTCTGCAACACTTGACACCAAATGTGGTTATTATTTCTTGGTCATCTTGGCACAAAATTAATAGTGTAAAGCTAACTCAAAGCTAGGAGGCTGAGTTTTTTAATGAAATAATTGGATAATTTCATAGTAACATAGAGAGGGTGACATCCAGTAAACTTAAAAGGCAAAAACATATGTATTGAGAGGGAATACCGCTAATGCTGGAAGCTCTTAAAATGGAAACAACAGAAGTTTTTCCTGAGACACAGAAGAAAGAATTGATCCCACTATTTGAAGATCTGATGAAGCTGCTGGGAGAATAGCATCCTCTAATCAGGCTTTGAAAATGGAAAAGGATTGTACACAGGAGAAATTATTCCTAGGATATACGACGCATGAAAAGAAACCAGCAGAACTTAGCTGTCTTCAGTTAGCAAAATGAGACTGAGAAGGGCAAGCACTGCCCTATCCTATGCAGCCCTGCAGGAGATCCCGTGTTATTTCTAAGAAAATAGTATGTACTCCCTAGTTGGATGTTTAGAGCTGAAGCCATCTTTTCTGTGCCCTTTGGTTCAAACTCTGTAAAGCTTACACATTGAACATAAAAATAATCATAGGAACTATGGCTAGTCTCTGACATTTTAAAACTGTTTTTTCTTTATGTTCGTTTGAAACTGGCTCAAAAAAGTATGGCAGGTGAGCCCCCCTCTTTTTTCCCTTTCACTTTAACATGTTAATTATTGAGTGTATTCCTTCCCTCTACCCCTTTGATGGTGTACTTGAACCTTATTTAGTATTCAAGTTAGTGCAAGAGTTATCCTGAAAGAAGGTCCTAGCCTTGATCCTGTATTTAATGTTGATATTTTTAAATTAAAGCTAATCAGTGGAGGCTATTGTCTTCTCTTAACATTGGAGTTGGCATGTACAATCATCTACTTTATCAAAAGTGAATCATTTGCTTTGCAGCTTTTCCTTCTCATGAGATAAAGGAAAAGAAGGGAGTTCTCATCCTAACCAGAAGAGGAGGTGTCTGCTTTCTCTGCCGTCTTTTTGTTCCCTTAATGAAAACAGCAAGCAGTAGTTACACAACTTCCCATATTTTTTTGATATTTAAAAACTCTGTCTTTTCTGCTTCCCTTTGGTAAGTTTCTGAGAGTTTGTAGGTGTTTGTTCTCTCAGCATCTGGATGGAGTTAGCTTCCAACCAAAAAACAACTGTAAGACCTTGCTCACCAAAATTCCCTGTGGGACCTTTAAACAAGAATTCCAAACTGCAAACTATCCTTTTCTTATCAAGAGAACTTCAGCTAGTAAGAGTGACTGATAAACATAGTCAGTCAGCTGATAATGATACCTGCTACAGAAAGGCGGAAGCCTATGATTTATAGAGTGAATTTTAAATATCATTATGGGAACATTCAGCTATATGTTGTTCTTGTAAGCTCCTTTTCTCTCACTATAATGAATTTGCCCTTTTGAATTTTTAAATCAGTAGTCTTACAAAATGCTTTTGTAAAAAGTTTTTATCTCTCTTGAGAATAATAATGCTCCTTAGGAACGTGTCTAACACAAGATATGTCACTTGTATATGGCTTATAAAGCTTTTTCAAGGAAACTTAATTTCATAGTTAGCCTGAGATGCAACAGTGTTTATCATTAACTGGAAAGAATCTTTATTCTAATCAATGATTTGAGCCTAGATGTTTCTGTAAATTTAAATAGTTCATAAATTATTGTGGTTTTTCCTTGCTAATTTCTAGAACCTGATTTACCACCATACAAATGCAGTGAATCCTAAAGCACAAGTTCAATATTCAATACATTTTTACTGTAAAATTGTAGTTCCTGATACAATGAGAAAGTCTATTTTTCCCCTGTCAAGTTATGAATTAATGGTATGGTTACAGCCTAACGTACACAGACTCAAAGAGAAAATTACCTCCCACTGAAGAAGAACACTTCTTCTGCCTGGTGATATTTCTGTAGTTGCATTATATGATATTCTTGGCTTGTTCATGAGCTCTGGTAAACATGGGAAAAGATAGAGACATGCACTCATAGAAATCAGGTTGATCTTAATGTTTTCAACAGTATTTGACAATGTTCATACATTATAAAATTGGAAAAGGGTTTTACTCTCATGCTTATTCCCATGAAATTAACTTACTGTGAGGAACCAAAATCTCTCTACTCCAAATGCAAACACAGTGAAGACTATCCTTGGTTATACATCTGAGCTGAATGATATATGAAGATGTAGCATTTGAAACAGTGATGTTGACAGCATTGCTTTCTATGGGCACCTAAAAGCAAATGATATTTAATATATGTGGCAGCAATAAGACAATCTTATATTAACTGTTTTCTTAATCAAAAAACATTATTCTAACTAAAAGTAGCAGTTTCCATCATCAGTGAAGAATTTCTACATATATTAGCAAATTTTATTTCATACTTGAAAGATGATGCTCCCTTTTTCAAGTAATTATGTTCTTTCAGGATATATAAGCAGTAATGCAGGTCTAACCCCTTTTTAAAAATGGATTCAACACATTGGAAAATTATCACTTATTCAATTTTGATCTTTGCTGGCATTCTGAAGAAAAATATCACAGCAACCAGGTCTCTAACGATACTAGTAAAGAAAATAATACAGTATAGTCCTTTAATTAATGAAGTTAATTAATAAATAATTTAAAAAGTAATATAAGTATAGTCCTTTAATTAAAGTGTAATCAGATCTTGGGATTGTACCTCATTTCTGATACCCTCTCTGGATCTTCAGCTTTTCCTTGGTTGATTGTTGTGTCTTATTGGCAAGTTAATGAGCCATATGACAGTGTTCTTGTTTTTTTTCAGCATAAAACTATTTTTTCTCTTTCAAACAGTTCAGAATCTGTCAGCACGAAACTAAGAGACCATTGTGAGATTTGCCAACAAATCATGTGCTGTGTTTTCTTGCTATTCCCATTTTTGTGCGCTACAATAATGTCCTGTTTACATCCTGCCATGTATCTGTATGTACTACTGAGCTGATAATAAACCCCTTCGTGTTCTGAAGAGGCATCTGGGAATACTTACCCTTGTCCACTGAGGGGTTTTTGTGAGTGCCTCTCTGTATCTCAACTCATACTCTGTAGGAGTTGCAGGCACATTCCATTTTATTACCAATTGCTTTGTGATCTGATGGGCATTTATGTTAGATGGTGTCAAACACTTCCCTAAAATGGGGAACAGATGCCATCAGTACAAGAGAAGCAGGAAAGCTTTGGACATTATATGTCAATTGGGTGTGTTTTACCAAAAATGGAAGTCTTGGCTGAGAATACTGAACACTATGAGACTTAAAAAACCTGGAAATAAACATTTACTAAATCCTTATAGTATCAACAAATCAGGGTTGTTCCTCTTTTGTGTATGCAATTCTTTTGTGAATGCTTCTTCTGATATCAGGAAAATCCTTTTTCTAAACAGATGCTGAGTGAGTCTGAAAGGCAAAATCAAAATGTCAAGAGTACCTCTAATCGTGAGCTGTAGAAGTTTCCAGAACTTCTTAATGGCTTCCAATTTCAGCAACTGTGTTTAGCTCTATAATTTTTAATGCAAATACGTAGTTTTCCCTGTGAAAATCTCCCAAGGAGGACATAGCGATAATTTGGGTTTTACTGATAGTGCCTTTCAGCAATGAGAAGCACTTGTGAAACATAGTTACTCTGGGAAGGTGAGGATTTCAGATGATCTTGAAGCATCATCACTTAACTCAGAGATGATGCTTTAGAGAATCTGTGAGTAGGCATCTGAAGTGCATAGTTCATGTGATTTATTTTTTTCACATGCCCCCTCTAGTACTGTGTAATAGGTAAGTGGCCTTAGAAAATGGTTGAAATTTGAAAAGTTTTCCCAAAATGTTAACTGTATGTAGAAAAAATGCCTTGAATGTATGCTGCTGTGTCAGCCTGCTCTTTGTAAACCCATAAAGAAGTTACAAAAACTATCAGAGATTAGAGGAAACTGGTGAAGTAGGGTACACAAGTATCACTATATAGTTTTTTTGAATGTTGGTATTTCAAAGTCCAGCAAATGATTTACTGTCCTGTTTCCATAAAGATGGATGGTCTTCTGCTATGGACTTCAATAAAGATTTCATCCCAGGAAGCCAAACTGCAGCACACTGAATCAGTGAAAAGGATAAGTGTATAGCAGAAGTTAAAATATTGAAAATAATTTTGAAGAAAATGTTACCATTGCTTCAGCAGGACACTGTAGTAATACAAATCATGAAGGTATAATACCTGCTTTTCTTGGTGTAACTGAGATGTTCTTTCCTTTCACACAGCTGGCATGGGCATAGTTCACTGCTATCCAAATAGAAGCAGAACGGTTCATGAAGAGATCTTTTCGTTCTATTGTGATGGAAGGTGATGATGTATTTCTTTGAAAAAGTTTTGTGATTCTCTCCCTTCAGAGAAGAGGAACCGGAATGAAAGCCAAGCTTTTTACTGGTTTATCATACACTTTCTTTTTTCCCCATAAGTATCATTGTAACAACTCATAGCTTTCCAGGTACTCATAAACAAAGTCATCATTTTGAAAACTTGAAGGTGAGGACTGAGCAGCTTGAAACAGCAAATGTAATTCCAGTACCCTAGCAATTCTAGCTAGCTTAAACTTGCAAATCCATGATGTATATTGGAGAACTGCTGAATTCTTTACATTTATAAGGCACTGAGTGATAAAAGACAAAATCTGTATAGTTTTCTTTATAATTAAAATGGAACATAAACAGCTTTTAGAAGTTATAGCATTAGATTAGAAATTACTTCATAAAGTCTACTTACTACCTACCACAGAGGAACATAAATTCCTTTTGAATAGCAAAGTTTCCCATTTACTGAATCTAAATTATGACAAAAGTATGAAAAATGGCTGTTTTTATGAGTTGTATGCCTGTCTTATTAACGTCTGGTGCTTTGCAGGAACAAGACATTGATGTTTAAATAAGACACTGATATTTAAAAGACCCCTCACTCACTCCTCAGCCCTATAGACTTCTCTTAAGTAAACCTAAGTAAGAATATAGTACAGAAAGTCCAAGAAGTTTCATTGTTTTCTTCCATAGTTAGTGGTTGCTGGTGTCTGATGCTTCTGTGTGTCTGTAGTTGTAACTTTTTTCCAGGAAGGGGATTCCTCTGCTTGAAGGTTACTAACAGTTGGACCTCTTAGTTAAGCATCTAATTTCACAGATTTTAGTTTGTATCCCATGCACCTGCAGGTGCTGCAGTATTTACACAGGAGGTGCATAAGCAGGTACTCCTCTCATCATCACTTACTCACCTTTAAGAATACTCAAGAAAAATACCAAAACAAAAAAAAAATCATTCTCCCTGTGACTTTGTTTACAAATGATTTATTATGCAGGCTTAACTGTACTCCTTAGCAGCAGAAAATGTCACTAGTTTTGTTCAAGTAAGTCTTCAAGCGTTCTCCCTCAACAGCCTTATGCAAAAGTTGAAGCTGTCACAGTAAAAGTTAATAGGGCAGGTCTACCATCTACAGAATAAATTAGCAAGATACAAAGTGCCTTCAACTTATTTGACTATACAGTAAAGCTTTTATATAAAAATGATTTTCATAATTGCTGTACGCTTCAGAGTAGATAATGGAAACATACTTTGTGCGACTTTGATTCTCAACCAAGCCAACAGCTGGCCAAGTCTGTATTACAAATTTTAAAAAATTCAGTGGCCATAATACGTACTGACTGTCCAGAAGTACTTGGAGCCATTGAGGCAGTTTACTTTGCCAAGGCCCAAACCATTTAATGCAGACAGGAGTCCACAATTCCCTGAGTCTCAAAATAGCTCATGTTGGACTGGACATATGGAAATCATCTCGTCCAATACCACTGCTCAAAGCAATTAACAGCAGGGAGAAGAGCAAGTGCAGGAGGCAGTCAGTGTACACTGTCCCATAATTCCCTTTTAAGAGGCAAACTTCTGGAAGCCAGCTGAAGTTTTAGCCTTTTCCTGTGATCTGTAGTGAAAGCTTAAGTTCTGCAAGATGTTCTTCATGTAAGCAGTTGCTGCAGAAATGTGGTCCTGAGTAGTGTAGGATTTGGGAGTACGTGTGAATGTAAAGAATGTGTAAAGAAAAGCAGGACTTAGGGAAGTAAGATTTAACGTTTCTTTGGTGTTTCCTCACCACTCAGTCAGTTTTCTTTTAGGAAAAGGCCTTAAATGGAAGACTTTTCCCATTCTGTTTGGACTTCCCCCGTGTCCTGCTCTTTCATTTGTTCTCTGATACATACAGAACAGATTTTTCAAGGCTAATGCTGTTCTGATTCAACATTCTTAAAAAGAAATGGATAAGCATACTAATTGCATACCTACATATTTCAGGTGTTAAATGTGATGATCATGATAGAATTTAGTAATGGAACAAAACCCCTGGAAGCTTCCCTTGTCTTTTGCTTCAGACTAGTGAATCAGTCATTAATATTTCAAACTATGATTTTGAATGCTTGGTTTGAACATCTCTGTGGGAGTGTTATTCTTTAATCCTTTTCTTCCTGACAATTAAATCATAAAGAGCAAAGAAAAGGAAAAAATTCAATGCTAAACTAATGTTACTGCAGGTGGAGTGATGTCATCTTCTAGGCAAGCAGAAAAAAATGTTTGAAATGCTTTTTATTTTCCTTCTAAAACAATAAGGGGAGAAGAAAGATTTTCTCTAGGATTATCAGGCTGAAGCCTAGGAGGCTGAGGTTCAAATTCTGACTCTAGCTTGGGAAAACTTGTATATCTGTGAGACAATTGCATCCCTCCTTTCCTACCATCTCTTTCCCTCTTTCACTGACTTTTCTGTTCAGAACATCAACTCTGCAACTTACCAGTAATACACTCTGATTTTGACTGGACATACAAAGAGTGACTACATAACAAATACTCTAGCTGACAGCATCTCTGGGGAAGGAGAGTGGTTTCATGGGTGCTTCTCCCCTTACAAGAAATAAGGGCTCTTGGAAAACCCAGAAGGCAAGACAACAAATTCAGTATGGTTTGGTATTTATTGTAAATTGCCATCCGCTTCTTCCACTGGTGGGAAAATAGCCACAGTGGCGAGGAGAGCAGTCACAGCCTTGAGGCTGCCACTGTGCTGCTCTGCAGTGTGCAGAAGATTGCCCTGGGGAATTTCCCCGTGCAGAGACATTTCCTTAACTTTTGGAGATACTTCTAACCACAGCTCTTTTTTAATGCAAAGAGCACTGTGCTTTGTGGTAAAATGATCAGCAGTGAGTATCAGAATTTGCCAACAGCATACAGTGTCATAACCTGTGTACTCCATGACACGGTCTCATGGTAAAAACTGTGTTTCTGATATCAGCTGTTTCTAAACATGCCCTTAATCTCATGGCAAATCCCAAATACGAAGATGTAAAGTGAGGAAAATCCCTTTTGTAATGAAGACACTGAGGCAGCAACATGCTTCATTTTTTTTAACAATCCGATGGGCAGATGTTGATTTATTCTGCCCATCTACATTTTACCAGAGTCCTTTGTTTTAGTTCTCTTAAAAAACATGGAGCAACTGAAGATAGACATATTTTGTTATTAACCTCTACAATTTAATTTAATTTTGTTAAACTCACTAATTTGGAACTGCAATAAGATACTTCAAAATCTATTTTTTGAATGTGACTTATCCAGCATTTCATTGGTTATCTGGTTTAACATTATAGTAATGCATAATAAAACTCAAGCCTTTGAACTTAGAATGTGTTAGTGTTGAATATTTGCTGCAAATCAATAGACAAAACTAAAAGTAATTAAGATGATCTTTGGAAATAAAGTTTCAGACAGATTTTTGATGCATGGAAAGATGACTAATGACTAGAAAATCACAGAAAAGAGAAATCATTGCTTAGATAAAACATTATTTACTGGGTGGGGGGAGGGTAATTGTAATATCATTTCCATGTTCTCAGTGGATAATGAAGACAATTACTGGTTGGAAGTGTCACTTCTCTGAAATACAGTTACTAACTGTAGCATGGTTGTTCCGTTATCTTTTCTTTAAAACTAGGAGGGAAGGTGGAGGTTTCAGCTTGCTCAAAGTTTAATGCATCTGTGGAAGAGATGGGTAAGTACAGTTGCTACAGAGCTGAGGTCCTCTCAATTCAGTCCTGAGTAGCTTTACTGGGCACTCCTCATGAAATTAGAAAATGGTACATCACTCTTCCTCAGATTAGACAAATAGTTGTTGACTCTGTGCACCTATTTCAAACTTTTCTGTAAATCTGTTATGTTCAAGCACAGGTTCTAGCTGTTTCTGCATTGATTATAAAGCTAACGTAAGTGTCTGCTTAGTACCGTGTGTGCTTGCCAATGTCACTCTCCTTGCAGTTTGAAATGTGCGGCTCTTACCAAGTCAGTAAGAACTGATGAGGTGTGAGGCAAGGCTTGATCCGTACTGTGTAACAACCTACAGCGTGATTAAATATGTATGAAAAAATTTAGGCAGGTAGGAATCACCAGACAGCAATGATAACTTTTCATTTTCTGAAGTTACTTTTAGACTTACCATTTTAAGAATAAGGTATAATTAATACTATTTGGAACACTGGGTGCTGGCAGCCAGGTACAGGTTAGATCCTCACTTAGTTCTTTGTAACATGCCAATTCATTGTCCCAATCTGCAAGATTAAATATACAGACTAGAAAAGACCCATCACCAACAACTATTTACCATCAACAGGGGCAAGAAGACTAGGAGAATGAAAAGACAAAAAATATAAAACAAGCTATATCTTTTGTAAAATGAAACAAGTAGCTGCTGTATGAGCCTTATGCCATGTTTATTCTCAAGGCAAGCAGCTTACTAACATTTAAACAAGGGACAGAGTCATTTAAGAGATTAAACATGATCAGTCATGTTTCCAAGTAAAACAGATGTAGAAAATGTAGAAAAAGGACCATTCTCCCTATGTTTTATGTTTCCTTTGAGATCTCTTCTGTGCCAAACAACGCAGTGCGGAAATACTTGCTTTCCTGCAGCTTCAGTGTTGTGACACCTTTGAGGGGCACTTCTCTCCCACAGCAGTGACAGTTTTGCTTCCTGCTTGCCTCTGCACTTATTTAGCGCTTGAACTGTTTTTCTTTAAGTCTGATTTGAGTGCCTTCGTACTGTGGGAAGCACTACTGCATTCCCTGGCATAAAATAATTTCTGGAATGCAAGGAAGCATTTCTATCTTTTCATCATCTGTTGGGGTAACTTTGAGGAACGCTCTTGAAAGGTAATTTTCCTGTAGCATATGACAAAATTGCTGTGCACCTCTACCCTAGCATACCTTCGGTTTTTGCCTCCCAGCTCTTTTCTGTGGTTTCACCCCTGTCAGGCAGTTCCTGTTGTGCCCTCAGTGTCTCTGCTAATGTGACAGACTGGGAAAAGGAACTGTGTGGCACCACTCAGCTGTTTCCTGGAACATGTATGAGACAGTGCCTTATGGGAGGTTGCTCCAGATCCTCAGAGCAAACCACGTCCCCTGGGGAGTCACTATGGCTTGAGGACCTTGCAGAACAAGGAGCATCTGCCTTGTGTGGGGGAAGATCCTGTTTGTTGGCAGGGCTACAGACTGGATGTGGCAGTAGCTTTGTCGGTAGCAACTTACTGAGTGCTAAACATGAGTTTGTAGACATTTTGGAAAGTGTAGGCTGGAACTGAGGGTCTCATAGACCTCACATCTTAGAAATTAATTCCATGCAATAATTTATTTCTTAATTAATTTTAAGTGTGGGGGAAAAAAGAGAGGGCTTGCATTTTGGTGATCAACACCGAGGACAAATGTGGTATTTCTGCAGTGTCCAACCTGTAAAAATTACTGGGGAGTTTCTTGCAAATTATTATATCACTGTAGCATAGGACTAATTTTCAGCAATGGAATGGATTGACCAGACTCCAGAATTAGTCCAAAATTATCAATCATCTCTCTGTGGAGTTTAGAATAATTGCTGGAGAACCATAGACTGCTGTAAGCTACCAGACTCATAAAAATCACATTACAAAGCAGGAACGTGAGTTTTCACACAGAATGACTTGTGCTTAATTTTTGGTAAAAAGGAGTTGGTTGTTTTTTTGTTGTTGTTGTTTTTTTGCAGTTGAGCATATCTGTGGTTCAGCCAAGGGGAATTTGAACACTGATGATGTTCTTAAAGGATCCATTAGTCTGTAGTGGTTAAGCATACTTTAGTATTTCAGAAATCTCTTATCAGAAACTGTAGTCATAAAATCTGACTGTTCTCCTTTTGCTTTGTATTTTACTGTCTGAAGACTGTCAGAAGAATCAGCCCAAGTATCACCCACACTTTTCAAAAAAAGGTGCAGAAATGAAATGTGGGTGGTTTTTTTCTTCTTTTTTTTTCAGAAAAGTAGATAAGGATCTCAAAATGCATGAATACTCAATGTAACTATTTTTTCATAATGAATAGGACCTTGTCTTTCTTGTATGTAATGAGTTTAGTAAGCTGCCAATAAATTTATCAGTATTAAAGAGGAAATGTTTGATATTCAATTAGTAAATATATGTCTCTGGAATTAGTATTACAGATCAGTTATCAGATTCAGCCAAGTTATGTGCTAAAAGATTGGTCCTCCTCTTTTCCATATTCAGAATGATTTCTTCATTTAACCTGAATTACAAGCTATCCTTGGTATTTACTTCAATGTTCAGGTGTCAGTTATATATTTAAATTAACAGCAGATTTAGATGAGAAAGTATGTCAGTATAGCTCTGAATTAAGATCACCATCCCCCAACACCTCTTTCTCCTACCAGAAGAAATGTGCATTTCCAATGAAATTTTGATGCATTAGTTCATAGGCATGTGCAGCTTCCTTTTTGGAAGGTGGAGATCAGGTCTTGCTTGTTTCTAGAGCAATATGAATAATTAGGGAATTCTTTGCTTTCTAGTCCAACAACCAAACCAAATCTTGCTCACTTGCATGGTGCTGTAAGAACCAGCAAAAGGAGCAACTGCTTTCATATTCTACTCTTCTTTTACTCTGAATTGAGCCTTTCATTGGCTTGGTAATTCTTATTTTCTTTTAAAGGAACACCTGGAAAAAAAAAACCTTTTTGGAACTGCTCTAACACTTCATGTCAGTACGTTTGTAATATGCCACTCTTGAAATGGGTGAAATATTAGTTCTGGAGAGGTTGCTGAGGATGAAATCTAATGAAAATCTTTTCACCCTTCTACATAATTTCTGTTAACTTCTTCTCCAGATAATTTCTATTAACTGAGATCCAAGTGGTGACCACACTGTTGCAGACCTGTCTCTGCGTAAAGAGTAGGGGCTTGTGTTGTTTTTCATGCTCTTGATCTTATCAGAAAAAAACATTTTCCCCTGTGAGAGAATTTAAAAATAATCAAGACAAAATAGTAGCAGAGTATCTTTTATGTATAGAAACTGTGTATTAGCTTACCCCACACCTGCTGCCCCAGCCAATATACTCAAGTCCTGTATTACACTCTTCAGCTGACAATACCTTGTTACTGTGTTTTCACATGTCCTACAGTTGTGAGATTTAGTGTACGTACACATTCAGTTTATTCCTATTCATTTTTGGTTTTACTGTACTGCTTTCCCTGAAAGAAGATATATATTGTTAGCTCCCCTACACCTTGAAATAGTTTTAGGTTTGTACCAAGACAGCACTCGGGTGTACAAAGAGAAAAATTCCCCTGTACCAAAGATATCACAATCTAATTTCCTCTTTAAAACAAAGAAACAGAAGGCAGACAGATGAGGCATAGTTTTTCCACTCTAGAGTTGTTTTTCTTCTCATTTGTCTGGTATTCTCAGTAGCGCTTTAAAATTTAGTCTAATGGGATAATAGCAAGGCTTAGAAAATAATGCGTGGCTAGTATCAGAAAAATACAGTCTTACTATGATGTCTCATCCAGTACTATGTACTAAAAAATGTATTTTCCCTGCTGTGGCTCTTAGCAAGTAGAATTATTTCTGCCTACAATAAATTCAACATGACCACTAGCTGCTATGAAATACCCTCTACTGATACATATTTGAATGATCCATTTTGCCATTGACAGTAATGTATTAATTAAATCTAAACCGTAAAAGTTTGTCAATATCAATGTTACAGATGTTAGTGTCCTTCAAGGAGGCCACTAGGAGGCCCCCAGAAACTAGAAACAGGGATAGACCGTGTGCCTGCAGCCCTGCAATGGTGAGGCAGGTCTTGTGAAAGGGTCAGAAATTCACAGCTTCTACATTCTGAATTTCAACCAAAAAGCCCTGTGCCATATTTCAAATGCAAATCACTTCAGCTGACAGATTTCCATCAGCAAAGGTCTTCATCTTTGTCATTAAGTAGTTACCATGTGAGAAATGTTTACGCACCTGGAAGCTGCTTGCAAAATGGAAAATCCCAGTTTAAACAGTCACAGGAATCTAGGAAATAAAAAAAGAATGCATTTAACAAGGCAGCTGTAAAATAAATAGGAAAATCTGTTACTAATTGTAGTTTCTCCTACCCAGAGACTTTAATCCAGTAATGACTTACTTAAGTCATACATCCTTGTCTTTGAGTAATCTTAAGAATTTTTACTATGTATAAACAGTAGTAAGTCAGGCATCAAATCAAAACTCACCTGCTGCAAATAAAATGATAGCTGCAAGCAGAGAGTTCTTCATCTTCTCTGAAAAAAAGCATAATGATTACCATCAACATTACACTGTCTATAGTCTATTCTCTACACTTCCTCTTCTAACTTCCTTTTCAGTCCACTAGCTGTAATTGCATTGGTTGAATTTAAATAACCTGCTTGTTAATGTGATGGACTTTTGAGTTTCTGTTTATTAAATATGTTTACAAAATCCTAACTTCACATTTGTAAAAAGTAGAAACTGTCACCCTTGCTGTCTGCAAGAAGTCACAACAAGATTCTTAAAGGTGTATAAGATATCAGCAGTGCAAATTCAGTAGGTGATTTAAGCATCTTCAAAAGTCTAGGCTAAATGTCAATGTGAATTAGAGATACTGACATCAAAAGTCAGGCAAAGTTTGAGACTTACTCTAACATGAATGTTTGGATACTGTAGAAAAAATAGTAGCAGCAGAACCTGCCTCTCTTCTCCTTCTGCCTTCTTTTCCCACTCAAATTAACATCAGCACTGCAGATATGCTGTATCTTCGTTGTTGGTAGCAACACTGGGAGCTGTACTGTAGATAAAAATGACACATCAGGTGTGACTATAAGCTCCACATTTATGAAGTCTGATCACAGAACATTTAAAATAACTCTGGGCACAGAAGCCATCAGAACCAACATAGCTGTTGCTGCTAATGAAGTTAAGGGAAATTTTCAGAAGATTTCAGTACTCTAGGGAAATTTCCCTTCTGTGTTTAGACAGCTGCAAGCAGAGACTGGATTCAGACCTACCTGGTGATAGGCAAATTTTTAAATTATCTTGGCAAACATAACGCATTTCAGGTTGAGTATTAAATAGCAAATATATATATATCTGTTTAAAATGAATCACTTGTTTAAAAAGAAAGGTATGGGCACAGTTCTGAGTCTTCTGTACTGTGGTACTGTGTGACTAATTGCAACAGCGATATCAGATTTTCTGAAGGGCACGTTCATGAAATACAAATGAACATTCAATTCTACTGGGTGTTACAGGGAGTTTCCTACTAATGAAATTGTATGGGCTTGGGAGCAAGTTCCAATGATGATGTCTGGTAGACAAACATTGTGCATGCAAAATTAAAATCCCTCTTACCTGAGAAATCCAAATATCTGCCGTAAGAGCACTTCTTACAAAGAACAGAAAGAGGATAGTGGTAGTTTATGAGCAGTAAGGAAAAACTGACAAAGGGGTAACACAAGTCATAGATGAGAGAGCTTTTGATAGTGGGTTGCAGAGTTCCAGCCTCAGGGTAAAATAAAAGTGCCCAGGTGGCCAAGGCCAATGGCATCCTGGCTTGTATAAGAAATAGTGTAGCTGCAGGAGCAGGGAGGTGATCCTCCCGCTGTACTCTGCTGTGGCGAGGCTGTACCTTGAGTATTGTGTTCAGTTTTGGGCCCCTTGCTACAAGAAAAACAGTGAGGTGCTGGAGTGTTTCCAGAGAAGGGCAGTGAAGCTGGTGAGAGACTTGGAGCACAAGTCTCATGGAGAGGGAACTGGGATTCTGTCTGGAGAAGAGGAGGCTCAGGGGAGACATTGTTGCTCTCTACAACTACCTGGAAGGCAGTTATTTGGCCTCTTGTCCCTTGTAACTACTGATAGCACTAGAGGGAATGGCCTCAAGTTGCACGATGGAAGGTTCAGGTTGAATGGTCAGAAAACTTTCTTCTCTGAAAGAGTGGTCAGGTGCTGGCACGGGATGCCCAGGGAGGTGGTTAAATGTCTGTCCTTGGATGTGTTCAAGAAATGTTTAGATGTGTTACTAAGGGACATGGTTTAGTGGGGAAGTATTGGTGATAGGTGGACAGTTGGACCAGATGATCTTGGAGGTCTGTTCCAACCTTGGTGATTCTACAATTCTATGATTCTAACTATATACATCAGAACAATCACATTTAAAATAGCCTATCCCAGATAGAAAGCATGTAAGTCAGTGCAACAGCAGGAAACTGGATCCAGCACGCATACTGAAGAGAAGGAAACCCAATAAGGCAAGACCATATGATGACTGGTGGAGCTCTAGGTCTTGGTATGAATGTTACTTCCATTTAAAGAGAAAAAAATCAACTAGAAGAAGTACAGAGAACACATTGCCAATCAAAACAAAGGACAGAATCTTATAAACAAGGGTTTGTCATAGGAGTAAGAACCTGTTTTTAATTATAGCTCAGGTATACAGTTCCCATAGTAACCTTTTAATGTATAACAGAAGCTGAGCTATTAATTCTGAAATTTGTTTTGCATAGGACTGCTTTTTCAAGTGTTTAATATTTTGGCTCTTCTTACGTGGATTTGTGTCAGAGTTGTATATGACTTAAATTTTTCTGTTATTCAGACCAGGATAAATTATGCCATCTTCAGTGATAAGCTCAAAATTGCAGCAATGGTTAGAAGAGACCACCATCTTTTCTTCTTCTGTTCAGTAAGTGGTTTCTCAGACTTATGCCCTACTATAGGTGTGGTTAAACATTTCTCTCAGTGTTTTTCCTTATTTGCTTAAATTCTGATTAAAAGACAATGGCTATCAACCTCCTCAGTATGCTATCTTAAGCTCTTCCATTTAGCCTGGACTGCATCATGTAAATTAATAGAAAAACCCAAAGAATCTTTGTGCTCTGCCCAGCTTCACCTGTTAGCTGTTACACTTCAGAGGAAAAAGAAGCTCCAAAGATGCGCAAGCATGGTGACGAATATCTTACCACCCCCTTTGTCCTGCTTTATACCTGTGGAGTACATCAAAAGGAGAATGAGGCAACCTTTGAGCTTCAGAGTACATTTTTCAAGCAGACCTTATGCCCCTGGATGCTAATGAAACAGAAGGGATCTGTAATCTTGTGTACTCAGAATCCTAAATACATTCTAAGGCAGTTTGGGTTATGTGGAATAGGCAAGCTTATTAAAGCACATGCAGAGTCTGGTAGGCAACTGAAGCAGAAAGTAGACTGCAAATGCATTGCACCAGCAAAGGAATATCTCACTTGTACTTGAAGACTTACCTTTTCTGAAGTGCAGGCAGTTGAGGTCTTCATTTGCTTCTGGTTGAGTGTGTTTATTTTTGTTCTCAATTAGTTTTTTGTTTATCTGATGAAAAAAAAAAAGGTTTATATTGACTACAGTTGATCTGTTTTGTGCATATTCAACAAATTCAATATCATAAAAAATTCCAACTCAATTTTGGTCTATTAGTACTACATGCTGAAGTCCTGTATCGTTCTTCTATGTGTCTAAGAAAGAGCTACACTCACAAATTGTTTTTGCAAGTTATTTCTTATATATGCTGTTTCCAATGAGCAGATATGCAAGTCTGCAAAAGATCTGACAGATTGTTGCAGACTACTTTTTGCCAGAGAACAACTTCAGTGTCTGAATTCAAAGAGCAATTCTGATACGGCCTTTGAAAAAAATCCCACTCAGCCTTTGGCCACACCCCCTGGGGAAACTTGCTGTGACAGGGAGTCTCCAACACACTCTGTTTCAACCTTTTCAAGTTGAAAATCAAGAGGTTTAAAAAACCCAAGTATAGATGAAGCATAAATGTTGGCAATTAACTGAGAAGCTAATGTGGATTATGGAAGAACCAGCATTTTTTATATTTTTTATATTTAGGTGAAGATTCCTTGGAGGAAAGAAAAAGGAGAAAACTAAATTGATTTTATCAAGACCAAATGTGAAGTAAATTCTGCTTGTACAGAGTAGACCTAGGGTGTCACCACTGTGATGCCAGATCTCCCTAAATATGAATGCAGAGTTTTGTCTGGTGTGTCAGAAGGAATACTTACAAGAACTGAGGCAACACAGTCAGATGAGACAGGCAACTTCTCTTTATTGCAGCATCGCAGCTAGTGCTACAGTCTTGTTTCCTGGTTAATTGGAGGAAATCTTCCCTGGCATATTTCAGACCAGCAGTATGAAAACAGTGTTCAATAGGCACAAGCTGGCTGAATAGTGTACAGAAGCAGTGCCTTAAGTATTGTGTTTTGAATTGTAAGCAAGACCTTTGCATTTCTAGATCACCTTTAATCGTGTCTTACTGCTCTAGTTTGGTTGGGCTAGAATTAATTTTCTTCACAGTAGTTCATATTGTCCTGTGATTTGGACTTGTAATGAAAATAGCGCTGATAACTCTGTGATGTTTCTGTACTGTGCTGCACAGAGCCAGGGACATCTCAGCTTCTTGTGCTGCCCTGCCAGTGAGGGGACTGGGGCTGCACATGAGCTGGGAGGGCACATGGCCAGGACAGCTGACCTAAATTGGTCAAAGGAATGTCCAGTACCATGTGGTGTCGTGCTGAAGAGTGAGAGTGGGGAAGTTGGCTGAGAGACCTGCTGTTGCTTGGTGACGGGCTGAGCATCAGTTGGCTAATGGTGAGCAAGTGTGCTGTGTATCATTTGCTATGCTTCTGTTGTTCTGTTTGTTTTGTTTTGTTTGTTTTTTAATTTTCTTTGGTGGTTTAAAATAACACACAAAATATTTTTTGCTATTTTTTGTACAGAACAGAAAGCCAAGGAAGGGCTAAATTTTCCAAACTGAGGAAGTAATGTCATGGTTTCAATTATTCCCCATGTCGGTGATTGGAACAATTACTCAGAAGGTGCATTTGATTGGACTTACTTTGACTACCTGAGGGCTTTTAATATGGGACTAACTACCATGCTTTAGAACATGCTGGCATGGACTGTTTTGGATCTCTCCATCTAGATTACTCGGCTTTATATCATTGCTAATTCAGAAAAATCACTTGAGCAAGGATTGGTGTCTAGTTAGTCACATCTTATTTTAGCATCTTAAATGTAAATATTGAACATCAGATTATGGCCCCTTGTGAATGAAATAGTTCCGACCATAAGCTGTGTAAACTCATGGAATTCTTGTCTTTCTTTTAATGCAGTGTGAATTCTGACAATCCATCTTATCTTCTAGCTTAGTTCTGCTGCCATTAACACAGGAGAACCAGGGGGATTGTGACTCCCCGAATTTAATGCCCTGCTATCATACATAACCACTTCTTGCAATCTCTGTCATGAACTGAAATCATTCAATCTTAAAAGTTGTTGGGATTTTTTGGTCCTCACCACTCATGACAGAGGCTGTTCCTAAATTTAGAAATCCCTGGTGAGCCTTCCTTCTAGCTTCTAGCTTATATTTATTCCTGGCTGAATTATAGTTGTACATTTTTCCACCAACTTCACTCAAAACATTTGCTTTCCTCCCTCACACTATCAGCCTGTATTTTCCTAGGTTCTACAAGTTGTTCTCTCCAAGACTATTATTATGAGAAAAGTACTTCATTTTTGTGATTATCTCATTAGCTTATCTCTATGTATTCTGATTCTCTGATACTTTTCTGCTTATGAAATAGCACTAGAGAAAAAAGCTCTCTTAGGCTGTTGCTGGTTTTGTCCCTGTTTTATCTCCCTTTGGTCAGGGAAGTTATCACAGTGAAGCATCTTTCTGCTGATTGCAGGGGGCCAAGTTTTCATTTCCAAGTTGGTGAGGTGTGAATAAGCAATCGGTTGCAGAGTGTGACAGGTTCTCTGAATGTTGAGACACCCCAGCACAGAGAGGAGGCTTCTTTGAATGCTGGAGCATGCATGGTGTACATGTCACAGCACCTTAACAAAGGTGCAGACATGGCTACAATGTGTAGCCAATGCATATAAAATCATAGGATCATAAAAACATAGAATCTTAAAAGCATAGAATTGTAGAATCATAGAATGGCTTGGGTCAGAAGATCATCTAGTTCCAACCCATTGCCATGCGCAGGCCTACCCCCCACCAGCTCAGGCTGCCCAGGGCCCCAGTGAACCTGGTCTTAAATGCCACCAGGGATGGGTGTCCACAGCTTCTCTGGGCAGCCTGTGCCAGTGCCTCACCACTCTCTGAAAGTAGGTCTGTTTTGGTTTTAAAAAAATAATAAGCATATTGATACAAATCTGGTGATATCTTTGATAAAAACAAACACTTCAAGCAAAGCTACCCGAACAGTTTCTTTTTCCCTACAGTACAGTATTATCAAAAAGCCCTCTGCAAATTTCATTTTCCCATTTCAAACAATGCATAACCTGTTTAGCTCTCTCCAGTTAGAGAAGTTTACTTTTCTACAGAGGGCTACAAAGATGGTGGAGGGTCTCGAGAGGAAGATGAGGAGCAGCTGACGTCCCTGGGTCTGCTCAGCCCAGAGCAGAGGAGCTGAGGGGAGGCCTCATGGCGGCTGCAGCTCCTCACAGGGAGCAGGGGGGCAGCGCTGAGCTCTGCTTTCTGTGACAGCGACAGGGCCCGAGGGAACGGCATGGAGCTGTGTTAGGGGAGGGGCAGGTGGGGCTAGGGACAGGGTCTGCACCAGAGGGTGGTCGGGACCTGGGACAGTGTCCCCAGGGCAGTGGTTACGGCACCGAGTGCCGGAGTTCAAGGAGCATTTGTACAGTCTTCTCAGACATGGAGTTTGAACTGTGGGTGGTACTGCATGGAGCCAGGGGCTGCACTCTATGATCCTTAGGAGCCTCTTCCATCTTGGGAAATTCTACAATTCTAGGAAAATTTTCAAAGTATTTTCTCCTGCATTCTGAAGAAAAAAACATGAATTAAGGTCTGTCAAATGTTGGTGGATTGACTTAAAAAATTCTGAGCAATATGATAGGGGAAACAATGTGAAAACAGCTGCATGAAGTGGTGGAACTCTGCATAATTATCATAATTGCAAGCTCCTTTTTTTTCATAGGCATAGGGGAAAGCTGTGGAAAACAAGAGTTGTATTAGGACAGAAATGAAATGCCAGAGTAAACCTGAACTGTAGAGGAGATAAGGAACCTTAAAATGGGGGGAGTTTGGATCTAATCCTCATGGTGTTTTCTTATTTATATTATACATTTTTTTAGTGCTCTGTTTTCTCTTCAAAAACAGGTTATTGGTAAAAAGCAATATACAGTCAATATGTGGACTCCAGTGCTCATCTGGATATGAGAAATACATAAAAGACAGACATTAAAGGTAACAGAAAGTATCACTGCAAGACAAGGAGAGACTGCAGGCCATTGAAAATGCATCATCATAGTTTGTTAGTTACAAAACTGGACTATTGGCAAGGCAAGAGCTAGGAGGTGAGCTGACCTGCTTGTGGTTCTCTTGTTAGAGTCTTTCAGTTCCTTATGAATGCTCAGAGGGAAGTTGATATACATGGATATCTGGATAATATATATAATTTTTCCTGTAAAATAATGCAAGAATGGATATATATATACAAACTAAAAAGTGATTCTACTCTGGATTAACACAGCTTGCAGTGTTTCAGGGCAATTGACAATCATACTGAAGATACAGTTGTTTGAGAGATTTGCTTTGGTATTGTGGTTATAAGAGGATGTGAATGAAATCTGCTATCTTTATATACCACCCTGTTTTTCACAGAGGTAGGGGCTGGAGGAACAAGGGAGCTTGCCTGATTGCTGGGGAAAGCAGTCTCTGACAAAGAGTGTCTGATCATCTGAGCACCGCCTCACCCAGCGCTGGAGCTTATCCTCCAATGGGAGTAAAACAGATTGGCTCTGAATGGAGGGAAGCTGAGATGGTTTTCAAAAGCAGTATTTCTTTGCTTCTGAAAGAGGGAAGCTATGGCCTCGTTTGTTTGACCCCACTTGCCGTGGGCATCACTTCAGCCTTAAGAGAGGCTGGAAAACTAAGTCCATGCTCAGCCATTAATTCAGCTTTCTAAAAGTGAAACAAAGTGAAGAAGCTTTCTCTTATAGGAGGAAACAGCACTGCAACAGATAGCAACATTTTTTTTTCATTTGTCCCTTCTGCCTTGGGTTCTGAAGTGAAGTGAGGAAGCTTCTGAGTCATCACCTCCACTCCTATTGAAGTTGTTTACTTTCCTGTTTGTAAATTTGTCAGGCTCCAACTTAAAACTGATTGTTTCTTATTCACATTACTCCTTACAGAAAGCTATTCCAGAACTGTGTGCCTCTGAGACATAGATGGAAAAAAGAACTGAATTTCCAGTTTTCCATTTTTTAATGGTTTAGAGGAAGAATTATAAAGAAATATAACAATTCACTTTTCTTTCTTTCCAATATTCATTACAAGGGAATTTGATCTTGGAAGACACTGCTATGTTTATGTCTTTTGAGTGATTGTGACAGTAGCCCTCCATACCATGTTTAATGACAACTCAGAGCCTTGCAAGACACAACAAAGACATCTTGTAACTTAAAAGGGATTTTGACACAAACATTTCATTGCATACCTCAATAAAGAGGGTCTGGATTTAATTTTATTATACTACATTGCAAGTGACATCACAAAGGCATAACACAAGAAGCTTCGACAACCCAAAACTTTATGAGATGGACTAGTCTTTAAAAATGTCTCTTTTTAATCAGTAACATGGGCAGCTAGTGAAATGAAAAATCTGACTTATATCTAACATTTCATACTGGCTCTTGATGACTCTGTTCGCTGTTTTCCTCAGTTCCTCCTGATGTTTCTTGAGTGGTTACCAAAATACCTAGAATTTTCCACTGAGTAGGCAACTATTGGTTTTCAAACCAAGCATGATTCAAACAGTGTCCATGGTTCTGTGTAAGGCATGATGAATGGAATGGAGTATCATCATCTGGGTCCAAGCCATGCTATGAGAGCCACACATGTTGTTGTACAGCTGGGGCTACTGCTCTCAAGCTAAAGTTGGAATCAGCATGTCTCTCTGAGTCCTTCTGCAGTGATCTCCACTTGGGCAGATAGATAGCAGAAAAGCTTGTCCTTCTGCCTCCCCAGTTCATAAATTTTCCAAATAAAACATGAATGTAAGTTATGTGAAGATCTCTTAAATGTGTTAATGTTTCACTGTGACACAAATCCAGTAAAATATTTTTGCTTAACTGAGTTTCTGAATCATGAAGAGTAAGAAAAAAATAACATACACATCACAGATCTGAAACTTTGATAAGTTTCTGAGTACTGTTGTGTGGGCTTCGTACATCTTTATATAATCATGTTCTCACTCATGGTACTGGATAAGTTTTGCACAAGAAAAGAAGCAGTTAATGGAGGGAAAAATCCAAGAAAGGTCACATTTATTTACATTACTTTATTACAACATACATAAGGGAAAGGGGTTTTTTCATTAAAAGTAATTTAAAAAGTGAAAATTATTGTGCAGACTAGAAGCAATTAATTTGTGTCCTGTACTTGTTAATCTGCTCACCTCAAGGAAGTTTATCTTCAGAGATCAAAAGACAAAAGTCAGACTCAGAAATATGTTCTCTCATGTCACATTGCATGCTTTAAATAGCAAAACTTAAAGCTTCTGTTGAAATACCTTTTTAGGGTCTCCATGGAGACAGTGTTGTCTTCGCAAAAGTGTTTTTGCAGGGTACAAGAGCTGAAATTCACAACAGCTTCAAACTTCCAAATTGTACAAGGAAACTTTTCTTTTTTAAAATTAACTTAAGACAACAGGGCAAAATCTACTGGGCCATTTCTAAATTACTGACAAAACAGAACGCTGTTGTTCGAAAATACCTTTTCAGAGTACTGAACAATGAAGGTGCATGATTTTAACTAATGGTAATAAGTATCAGTATTTCCCACTGTAGTGGGAATCAGAAGTGTTAAGAATTATCAGGTTAAATCTTGCACCATGTGCTGATGAGAATTTATCTGCAAAAGTCTTGTTTGTGTAACCCCTACACTCACATAGTGCTATCAGTCATGGACAAGCTAAGTAGGTTAAGCTTCTTGAGGATAGGTTTTGGGTTTTTTGTTTTTGTTTTATAGGGAAAAAAGGCAATTGAGATTGTCTTTCTGTGACACGTATTTGAAAATCGTTTTTTGAAATAGAATACAATTTCCAGTACAATGAAGCTTTATTGTCCTGGCACTCTAAAAGGCAACATTCATGAACCAGAGACAATCATGATTCGGAGTAGAGTGGCTCACAGGGAGACCAGTAGGATGCCTTCTCATCAACTTTCAGATTGTGTCAGTTTCTGAGCTTCTGTCCTTCTTTGGTCCCTTCTAAAGAAAGGTTCGTCAAGGCTGGTGTAGATTTGCAAAATGTCATTAATATTTAATATTTTTCTGAGAAAAAATTGCTGTCAAAAATCTTCCTCATCCATTTCTGTGTCTAGGTCTATTTGTGGTACATTTTGTATACAGTAATGAAATAAGTTACATTACTGAACTGCTTATAAAAACACAAGTGAATTAGCTAATTTCCCAGACATGTCAGTATCAAATTGTTAATAACAGCAAAAATGCAAAATCACTGTGGAGCTTTAAAATAGCTAACAAACCTGAGCTGGAGTCCTGCAGACAACAGAATTTTTAAATTTGACTACAACGAAATAAAAAAGTGACACTGTCATTTTCAAATCTGGCTCCCTAAAGCCAGTCCTTTAGGCAAGCACATGCATCCATGGTTTTAACTGGCTTCTGAAAATTAGCTCCTGAAAACCAGTCTTATTCTGCAGATAAAGGAAATACAGGACTTCATGAAGCCCAGGGTAGAAAATATAGGCTCAGCTTCCTGTGCCTGCAAGAATTCATCATACATAAGGCTTCAGACATTCAAAAGTCAGTGCTCTGCTGCTGCTGAGATGTTGGTGGCCCAGCCTAGCACCTCAGGGAGGGGCATGCTGTCCAGCTGCAGGAGGATGGGTGTGACCTACAGCCCTTCATCGGACACTAGGCAAAACCTGTGGCTTCCTCCTCTGAGACTTCATGGCAGCCTCTGTTTTAGGTGCTGGCACAGAGCCTGCTGCTGGTCCTTGGCCCAGCCAGGCCCATGAATCCTGCTGCTCTGCCAGCTCCTGACACCGCTTGTGGGAGTGGATTTTGCTTTTATTACTTCACAGTGACACCTGCTGGAAAAGACCCCTCGCTTAGGCAGGTAAAGTGTATCTTTAGTATGGATTAAACATAAACTGAACACCAGCAGATTATGTCAAGTTGGGAAAAGGACACAGAAAAGTCTAGTGTAAGTGAAAAAAGATCAGAAAAACATTGTAAACATTATGAGAGCCACCAGACCCCCCTAAAGTATCCTGCTGTGTACTCCTAAAGACAAGAAGTAATTGTCAGCAGTTTTATGCCAGAAGTCCTGCTCCACCCAGGTCTTGTCCCAGCCCCTAGAGCTGACAATGTAGAGGTGCATCATGTATCTCTCCTGCAATTTCTGAGGGCCCTGAAATCCATTCCCAGACATCTGGGTCTGATGCAAGGAAGGAGGGGTAGTGGCGTGGCTCTCTATGTTAGAGAGTGTTTTAATGTTATTAAGCTTGTGACTGGGGATGATAAGGTTAAATCTCTATAGGTAAGGATCAGGGGAAGGGCTGACAAGGTGGACATCCTGATGGGGATCTGTTATAGACCGCCTAACCAGGATGAAGAGAAAGATGAGGCTTTCTGCGAGCAGCTGGCAGAAATTGTATGATCACCAGCCCTTGTTCTCACTGGGGGACTTCAGCTCCCCTGATATATGCTGGGAATACAACACAGCGCAGAAGAAGCAGTCTAGGAGGTTTCTAGAGTGTATGGAAGATAACTTGCTTCTGCAGCTGGTGAGAGAGCCTACCAGGGGAGATGCCCTGCTAGACCTGCTGTTCACAGAGAAGGACTGGTGGGAGATGTGGAGGTCGGGAGCTGTCTTGGGCAGAGTGATCATGAAATGGGAGAGTTCTTGGTGGAGTCAGGAGAGAGGACAACAAAACTGCTACCTTGGACTTCTGGAGGGTGGACTTCGAATTGTTCAGGAGACTGACAGGGAGGGTCCTTTGGTAGTCAGTCTTGGAGGGCAAAGGGGTCCAGGAAGGCTGGTCGCTCCTCAAGAAGGAAGTCCTGAAGGCACAGGAATGGGCTGTCCCCCTGAGCCGCAAGATGAGCTGGCGGGGAGGAAGACTGGTGTGGATGAACAGGGAGCTTTTTCTGAGGCTCCAGGAGAAAAAGAGAATTGACCTCCTGTGGAAGAAGGGACAGGCAACTCGGGGAGAGTACAAAGAAGTTATTAGAATGTGGAGCGAGAAAATTAGAAAGACAAAGGCCCAGCTTGAGCTCAACTTGGCTACTGGGGTAAAAGGGAACAGGAAGTTCTTTTACAAATATATTAACAGTAAGAGGAGGACCAAGGAGAATGTCCATTCTTTACTGAATGCAGCTGGGAACATGACCACTGAGGATAATGAAAAGGCTGAGATTCTCGGTGCCTTCTTTACATCTGTCTTTAAAAGCCAGACCAGTTATCCTCAGGGTACTCTACTCTCTGACCTGGAAGTCTCACATGGGGAGCACAAGGAAACAGTCAGAGACCTACTATTGCACCTGGACTGCTGCAAGTCCATGGGGCCAGATGAGATCCATCCAAGAGTGCTGAGGGGACTGGTGGAGGTGATAGCCAAGCTGCTTTCCATCATCTGTCAGCATTCTTGGTCAGCTGGGGAGGTCCCAGAAGACTGGAGACTTGCCAATGGGACTCCCATCTACAAGTGACTTGCGGAATCAAACTCTATAACCCCAGGTTAGGTTATAAAGCAGGTATGTTTATTCAGCACTGCGCACACACACTGGATGCGAGGGGGTCTTCACCCTGCCAAGCTCGCACATCCCCAGAAAAAAGTTTAAAAGCCAAACTTATACATATTCATTGGGCTCGGTTACATAGAATCATAGAATCATAGAATGGCCTGGGTTGAAAAGGACCTCAAGGATCATCGAGTCTCAACCCCCCTGCTAAGTGCACGGTTGCCAACCACTAGACCAGGCTGCCCAGAGCCACGTCCAGTCTGGCCTTGAATGCCTCCAGGGATGGGGCATCCAGAACCTCCCTGGGCAAGCTGTTCCAGTGTGTCACCACCCTCTGAGTGAAAAAATTCCTTCTAATATCTAACCTAAATCTCCCCGGTCTCAGCTTAAAACCATTCCCCCTTGTCCTATTGCTACCTACCCTCACAAACAATCAATCCCCCTCCTGTTTATACGCTCCCTTTGAGTATTGGAAGGCCACAATGAGGTCTCTCCAGAGCCTTCTCTTCTCCAAACTAAACAAGCCCAGTTCCCTCAACCTTTTCTCATGGGAGAGGTGCTCCAGCCCTCTGATCATCATTGTCGCCTTCCTCTGAACTCTTTCCAAGAGCTCCACGTCTTTCTTGTGCTGGCGGCCCCAGGCCTGGACACAGTACTCCAGATGGGGCCTCACAAGAGCTGAGTAGAGGGGGACCACCACCTCCCTCTCCCTGCTGACCACTCCTCTTTTAATGCAGCCCGGAACATAGTTGGCCTTCCAGGCTGCCAGCACACACTGCTGGCTCACGTCCAGCTTCTCGTCCACCAGGATCCCCAAGTCCTTCTCTGCAGGGCTGCTCTCAAGGAGTTCTTTCCCCAGGTTGTATAAATACCTGGGATTGCCCCAGCCCAAGTGCAATACCTGGCACTTGTCCTTCTTGTTGAACCCCATTAGGTTCTCGTGGGCCCACTCCTTCAGCCTGTCCAGGTCCCTCTGGATGGCTTCCCTTCCTTCCAATGTACCGACTGCACCACTCAGCTTGGTGTCATCTGCAAACTTTCTGAGGGTACACTCGATTCCATCGTCTATGTCATTGATAAAGACATTGAAGAGCACCAGTCCCAGGACTGAGCCTTGGGGGACACCACTCATGACCGGCCTCCACCCTGACATAGAACCATTAATCACAACCCTTTGGCTGCGATCAGCCAACCAGTTCTTAACCCACCAAACAGTCCATCCTTCAAATCCATACCTGTCCAATTTAGAGAGAAGGATGTGGTGAGGGACCATGACAAAGGCTTTGCAGAAGTCCAGGTAGGTGACATCCGTCGCTCTCCTCACATCCATGGATGCCGTCACTTCATTGTAGAAAGGCACCAGATTGGTCAGGCAAGATCTGCCCTTGGCAAAGCCATGCTGGCTGTCTCGGATCACCTCCTTGTCACGTATGTGCCTTAACATGTCTTCTAGGAGGATCTGCTCCATGATCTTCCCAGGCACAGAGGTGAGGCTCACCGGCCTGTAGTTCTCCAGGTCATCCTTTCTCCCTTTCTTAAAAACGGAGTCATGTTTCCCTTTCTCCAGTCTCTGGGGACTTCATTGGACAGCCATGATTTTTCAGATATGATGGAGAGCGGCTTGGCAACCACATCAGCCGTCTCTCTCAGAACCCTAGGATGGATATCATCCAGCCCCATGGACTTCCACACATTCAGTTTCATGAGGAGGTCTCGAACTTGATCCTCTGTTACAGTGGGACAGAATCCGCTCCTCTCACCCACACCTCGAGGTTCAGGGTCCTGGCAGACACGGGGAGCCTGACCACCAGCGAAGACCGAGGCAAAGCACTTATTGAGCACCTCAGCTTTTTCCATGTCTGAGGAAGCCAATTCTCCATCCTCATTTATCAGAAGTGGAACACTCTCCTTTACTCGTCTTCTCTTGCCTATGTACCTGTAGAACACCTTCTTGTTATTTTTCACATCCCTAGCCTAGTTTAGCTCTACCTGTGCCTTGGCTTTCCTGATCCTATCTCTACACATGTGGACAACAGCCCTATATTCCTCCCAGGCTATACAACCCTGCTTCCACTTCACATACATTTCTCTCTTTTCCCTCAGTTTAAGCTGTAGGTCCTTGCTCAGCCATGCTGGTCGCCCCCCTCCTCTGCTCGATTTCTTTTGCAGGGGAATGGAGAGCTCTTGTGCTCTCAGGAGGGTGTCCTTAAAGAGCTGCCAGCTCTACTCTGTTCCTATGCCCTTAAGGACAGTTTCCCAAGGGATCCTACCCAGCAGTTCCTTGAGCAGCTGGAATTTCGCTCTCCTGAAGTTCAGGGTCCTGACTTTACTCTTTGCCAGGCCTGCATTCCTCCAGATCTCAAACTCCACCAGGGCATGATCACTACAGCCCAGGCTACCTCCAATCTTAACCCCTCTAATGCTCTCCTCCACGTTGGTGAGCACCAGGTCCAGTAAGGCTTCACCTCAGGTCAGTCATCTAATACCTGGACCAGGAAGTTATCCTCAACAGACTCCAGGAATCTGCTGGACTGCCTGCCGCCCGCCTTGCCGCTATCCCAGCAGATATCCGGGTGGTTGAAATCCCCCATCAGGACAAGAGCCCATGAACGCGACACCTCCTGCAGCTGGAGCAAGAAGGCCTCATCAACAGGCTCCCCCTGACCAGGTGGCCTGTAACAGACCCCAACCACTAGATCTCCTTTACCGGACCGATCCCTGACTTTAACCCATAAGCTCTCAACCTGCTCATGGCTGTTACTCAGACACAGCTCTTCACAATCTATCCACTTCCTAACGTAGAGGGCAACTCCGCCTCCCTTCCTGCCCTGTCTATCCCTTCTGAAGAGGCTGTAGCCCTCAATCAGAGTGTTCCAGTCATGGGATTCGTCCCACCATGTTTCCGTGATAGCAACCAGATCATAATTTTCCGAGCACATCATGGTTTCCAGTTCCTCCTGCTTATTTCCCATGTTGCGTGCATTAGTGTAAAGGCACTTCAGCTGGGCTTTCCGGCACACTGCCTTTCTAGAGGGGCCCTCCCTCAAACTTCCAGAAGAAATCTGAAGTTCTCCCCCACTGCTTCCTAAAGCCCTAATACCCTCTTGTGCATGCTCACGTGTTACCATAGCCACCGACCTCACATCATCCCTTGTGTTCTTCCTACAAAAGGGTGTGTCGTCCTCCTCCTTCCCCCCACAAGACTGTGGGATCTTACTAGCACAAGCCCCTCCCAGAAGCACTGGCTCATTACATACAGGGTCCTTACTAGTGACCCTGGTTTCACCCCCACCCCCCTTCATACCTAATTTAAAGCCCTTTCAATGAACCTTCCCAATTCCCATCATAAACCCCCTTTCCACCAGTGGGATAAGCTACTGCTATCGGTTGCCAGCAGGCCCGGTCTCATGTAAATCGAGCCAAGGTCAAAAAACCCAAACCCCTGCCGGGCACACCAGGCTTGGAGCCAGATATTAATCTGTTGACCCATCATGTTTAGTCTCTTATTATTCCCTATAATTGGAGGGATAGAGGAGAACACAACTTGTGCTCCTGAACCCTTGACCAGTCACCCTAAGTCTCTGAAGTCCTTTTTCATGGTTCTAAGAGAAGTTCTTTCTATTTCATCACTGCCTACCTGAAACAACAACAGAGGATAATAATCTGAGGACTGTACTAGGGAAGGAAGTTTCTTCCTTACATCTTTAACCTGGGCTCCTGGGAGGCAGCAGACTTCCCTGTGTAGAGGGTCAGGTCTACATACTGGGCCTTCTGCTCCCTTCAGCACTGAGTCACCAACAACAATGACCCATCTTTTGTTCTTTGCTGAGGATGTTTTAATGTTAGGGGTAGTCGTGCTGGGCTTTGGAGACACCTCCAAGTGGGGAGAACCATCATCTCCACCACTGTCCAGCTGTTTCCACAGAGCACTGTACCTGTTCTGCAGGGGCAGCTGAGGAGGGAGGGGAATCACCGGGTGGGTGTACCTGCACCGCTGAGCAGAGACCTTTTGCCATTGCTCCCTGCCCCCCAGTTCATCACCGTTGTTAGGTGGGGGAGAGGACATGGGGATCACTGCAGCAGGAACACTGCCTGCCTGCTGGTTCCCCCCTGTTACCTGTTTGCAAGGCGGTAGGGGGTGACATGCTTCGTGCAGGGCTGCAGCTGGCTGCCTCCATCTCAGGGATGGTAGGGACTGGCACCACTGATCAGTCTCCTGCTCGCACTCCCTAGTACTCCTCAGCCTCTTCACTTCTTCCTTCAGATCAGCCACCAGGCTAAGGAAATCATTTAGCTGGTCGCATCTGACGCACACGCTTTCTCCATCGCCCTGCACTGCAAGGGCCAAGCTCAAGCACTCACTGCAGCCAAAAACCTGAGTACTAACATGTTGTTGTGGGACCTCCATCTGGGTCTCCTCATTTTTCTTGGCAGCGGCCATCCTTTTATCTGTGCATGGGACCTCAGTCTGGGTCCCTGCATTTTTCCTGGAAATAGCCTTCCGCCGGGGGGCTGCCATGGCAAACCAGCAGACACTAGCATGGTCTAGGGCAACCTTAACAAGGTGCAACTGGTCTGGTCCTCCCTGTTGCCGATAGCACTGGCTCCGTCCTGACCGCATTACCAGCCCGTTAACAGGTGCCCCTGCACTTACCACTCCCTACACAGTGATATAACAGGCCTCCTCACTGTGTAGTCACGTGAACGAGTGGCTTACTGTTTCAGCGCGTTTGAACGGCCTTTGTGGTACGTGCACACGAACTCCCCTGCTGCATCCCAGGTAGCCTCCCGGAGGCTTTTTCTAAGGCAAGGGGCATGGATGCAGGGCCGTTGCCCTGGCAATGCCCACGCCACATCAGCCGATCTCGCAAGAGCTGCCGGGCCACTATGTTAGCTCGGGGGTCCCTGCGTAAAGGAATCAATCAAAACCCCCCCTGTACCGCGCTTCAGTCGCTGCGGATCTGGCTGGGACAGCGCCGAAACAGCTAACTTCGGCGATTGAAACATATTCATTACTTTTCCGGTAATTCATTTGCATGTTGTCCCTCCCCTTTGCACATGCATTGTAGCTCCTTCTGGTGGTCGTTGGATGAAGGCTTGACGTCTTCCTCCCCACCTGGTGGTCGCTCTTCCATGAAGTCGGAAGTCTTCCTCACCATGTTCTCCTGACCTTTGTCCCAATTTGAGGAGGCTCTCCTATCTTGCATGCCTTTGCAGTTTCTTATCATACTTGTTCCCCCTTTCATTGTTCTCCCATTGGTTCTTTACCTGCTGGCTTGCAGCAATACTTCGTTGAGCTAACAATGGAGAGCTAAACTAAGCAATAGCTGACAGTGAAAAGCTAAGCTAAGTAATTTAATGGACAGCTAAACTAAGACCCTTCATCTTTAAACTCAAGGCCCCTAATTCCCAACTCACAAGAGGGGTCATAAGGAGGATCCAGGGAACTACTGGACTATCAGCCTGACCTTGGTGCCAGGGAAGGTTATGGAGCAGATTGTCTTGAGGGAGATCATGTGGCATGTGCAGGACAACCGAGGGATCAAGCCTAGCTAGCATGGGTTTGTGAAGGGCAGGTCCTGCTTGACCAACCTGATCTCCTTCTATGATCTAGTGACCCACCTGGTGGATGAGGGAAAGGCTGGTGATGTGGTCTACCTAGACTTCAGCAAAGCCTTCGACACTGTCTTCCACAGTATTCTCCTGAAGAAGCTGGCAGCCCGTGGCTTGGACAGGTATGCTCTTTGCTGGGTAAGGAGCTGGCTGGAGGGCCAGGCCCAGAGAGTGGTGGTGAATGGAATTAAATCCAAGGTGACCAGTCACAAGTGGTGTTCCCCAAGGGTCAATGCTGGGGCAGTCCTCTTCAATGTCTTTATTGATGACATAGATGAGGGGATGGAGTGCACCCTCAATAAATTTGCAGATGACACCAAGTTGGCAGGAAGTGTCGATCTGCCTGGGGGTAGGAAGGCCCTACAGAGGGATCTGGACAGGCTGGATTGCTGGGCTGAGGCCAAACGGATGAGGTTCAACAAGACCAAGTGCCGGGTGCTGCACTTTGTCCACAACAACCCCAGGCAAAACTACAGGCTTGGGGTAGAGTGGCTGGAAGATTGTGTAGAAGAAACGGACCTGGGGGTATTGGTCAATGCTCAGCTGAACATGAGCCAGTAGTGTGCCCAGGTGGCCAAGAAGGCCAATGGCATCCTGGCTTGTATCGGAAATAATGTTGCTAGTAGGAGTAGGGTAGTACTCAGCACTGTACTCGGCACTGGCGAGGCCACACCTTGTGTCCAGTTTTGGGCCCCTCACTGCAAGAAAGACATTGAGGCCCTGGAGTGTTTCCAGAGAAGGATGACGAAGCTGGTGAGGGGTCTGGAGCACAAGTCTCATGGAGAGCGACTGAGGGAACTGGGATTATTTAGTCTGAAGAAGAGGAGACTCAAGGGAGACCTCATTGCTCTTTATAACTACCTGAAGGGAGGTTGTAGTGAGCTGGGAGTCTGCCTCTTCTCTCGTGTAACTAGTGACAGGACAAGGGGGAATGGCCTCAAGTTGTGCCAGGAGAGATTCAGGCTGGATGTTAGGAAATACTACTTCTCCGATGGAGTGGTCAGGCGCTGGAATAGGCTGCCCAGGGAGGTGGTGGAGTCACCGACCCTGGAGGTGTTCAAGGAGCTTTTAGATCTTGTTTTGAGGGACATGGTTTAGTAAGAACTCTTGGTGACAGGTGGACAGTTGGACTGTATGATCTTGTAGGTCTTTTCCAACCTTGTGATTCTGTAATTCTGTGATTCTATGATATGCACAGAGAACAATGATTTTTCTCCCATTCCTGTGCATTTTAAAGCTATTCTTTCATTTATAGAGTGTATGGTGCTTATTGGCAGTCCTTGTGGCCTCCCCTGTTGTCCCATACTATTCAGAAAGCGATAGGGAAGCATAGAGGAAATCTTCAGTAGAGAACGCAGAGGTACCATTCCTTTAACAAAAGAAATTTCAGAAATTAAAACCGATTGTACTTTTGATACGTGAGAGTAGGCCACTAGGTGTCACTAAATGCCACTAAATCCATACTGGTACCAAGACTTACCGGAACGTGCTGACGCCATCAATACTCCATGGATATACACCCTGTTAATCATTGCCTTTTTGCACTGCCCAACGTGTGAGGTCATTTCAGTTTTCAGCAAGACTGGAGTTTGTTTGGAGAAATATCTCTGGCTTCCAAGTAGTGCACATAAATATTCACCTTTAATTTTAACAGAAAAATCTTATATTTTAGTACAGCATGGTTGAAATAACCTTGGTCAGTAGAAGCTGTTAAATCATACGTGTTCTCATTTGAGAGGAGCTGCTCTGTCCTCAGGACTAATGCAACGCTAGCACTGTATGTGTGTTTGTACTGTGTTTGTTCAGTGAGGCTGCATTCAGTGTAACCCTCTGTCATTCCGTGTAGGTGAAGACAAAGTTGCCCCAACCACATTTGTTCTCAGAATATTTTTGCACTTGCACATTCAGCCTATAGATGAGTGTTAGGACTGAACCTGATAAACGAGCCTCAGCCTAAGCTTTGCACAACCCCTCTAGTTTGTAGAAAAAATATCATATGGGCAACCTCTCTGCACAAAGTTTGTGTCCTAGGCTTACTCATCTTTTTGGGAGGCATGGATGTTCACAGAGAGGAAGGTTAGGGATACAGTGGCCAAACTGTTTTGACAATTGGCAGACAGGCTGAGGATTGCACCACCAAGCACTTCTGTACCACAGTAGGGACTGAGTCACAGGATATGTGCCTATCTGCCTATCTCTGCCTTTACAGAAGTCTGTGCTGGAGCTATTAATGCTGAGCTCTGACTGCTGACCCACGGTGTAACTCCTGAAGGCATCATTTCCTTAAGCTAGCAGAGGTAAGGACCTCCTGGAGAAACCCCCAAAGATATTTGTATTTCTGTAGTTAACTGTTCTACACTAAAAAAAGGGTTGGAAATATACGTTGGATAATGAAAATTAAACTGAATGCTGAATAATCATTGCTTCTGCTGAAGGAGCAGTAGTTCTGCAGAACAAAAAGTAACACTTGTGACTATTAGTTATGACTGTTTCATATTGCGTGCAGGAAAACTGAACTGGGGCTGCCTGCTCAAGTTTTGCTCTAGTCACGCAATAGGAATGTCATTCCAGTTTTTCCTTTGCCACATGTACTCTCCTTTTAATAGATTTATGTATATATGCATATATAGTATATAATATATTATTATAATACATTATATATAATATATATTATATATACTGTGTATATTTGTATATATATATACATGAACCTAAATAATCTATATATATAGATAGATTTTAGAATTAAAATTTTCACTGACAGGGAATAAAAGAAGAAACAAGCCTCTCATTGCTCTGATTGTTTTGTCCACTTAGACTTCCCTCAGACAAACTGTCACTCTTCTCATGCACGGAGGAGTAAAATTCTCTCTGGCACAGTTTTTTTTTCCACATACGAAACAAGTATGACTTTATCTTATGTACCTCACAAGAATGTTTTAAGGTTTAATACATGCATGCTTTCAGAGAGCACTGAAGATGAAAAGCAATATATGATAAACATAATTCTGCTTTGATCATAAAGGGCACATTAGTGTTTTTCCTCATCTCTCAAGAAAGCAATAATGCCATCCTCTTCTAAACATCCCCCAAATATATGTACAAAACAGGAGTAAAAATAATTATACGATAAAGAAGATAAGAATTATAAATAAATACAGAAATAATTTATTTTAAGATGACAATTGGAATCTCTCTGCCTTGGCTCTTTTGATCTCCTTGATGCTCATTAAACTGTGGATGGCAGACCCCGCTTCCATCTTTGAGAAAGAAACTAGAGTGCTGCTTAAGCACCAGCAAAAGTTTCAAAGGTAATGAGGCTTGGGACCTACAGACCAGAAAGTATAGATTGATTTGCATGCTTTTTCATCTCCCCTGCTGCTTATTTGTATTGTTCTTGCTTTTCCAGCCAGCTCAGAAATTCTCATCTGATTTATTAATATTTGCGCAGTGCCCATAAGCATTACTGGTACTCTTCAGGTATGCAGGGAGGAAAAGCACTGCCCCACTGAGCCTCCAGTCAAATGACTTGAGTTGTGACACTCTCACTTTTATCTGCTACCTACCCTGGAGGAGCATTACAGATTTTCCATAGCAACTATGACTGCTGAATTCACAAAAGTAGGTTGTAAGTTTAAAGCCTATAACTGAAAAATTAAAATAAAAAGGAGGGGTGGGGGGAGAGGTGAAAAGCCATTTCTTGGTTCCATTTTTAAAGGATATATGCATCCTCTGTATTTCTCTGCATATACTCTGTTGTATTTTATTATTATTATTATTACCTATTTACCTTGGGTTTGCTGGTTTTGTTGTTCTGGCTTTCTTTTCTATATGTTCCTTTGCTGGTTAGAGTTGAAATATGCTGCAAAACATGAGTTTGTGTTAGGAGTGGTGCAGAGCTGTCTCAACAGAAGTGCAAGCTGCACAACAGCTTGCAGGCTGCTGCCTGTCTTTGCCCATCTGGCCCTGTGTGGTGTGCTAGCTTGCTGTGTAGGGCAGTGTGACACACAGGCACAGAGGTGAAGGAATCCCTCTACTCCTAGAATGGGTTCTCATGACAGGGAAGGCTTGCAAAATTGAATCCTGTATTATAGTCTAGATGTACTGTCCTAAAGCCTTACAAAAACAATGAAAGCACACTATTGGAAGGGGTGTGGGGGGGAAGAGTGTCAAGTGTCTTACATAAAATAAAATAGACAAATTAATTCCAAACTCAGAAGCCCCTGCAACCAAGTGTGCTACCTATATGCTCTGTAATGTGTTCTTCCCTTGTTCTGATGTGAAATGGCTCTCCTTTCATTTACTGATTGACTCAAGTACAGCACACTGAAGTGTAATGAATGATGCATGTGAAGTGCTTGTAAGATAAGCTGTGGAAGCTTGTATACCCATCCACTAGTGGCTACTGCATTCATGACGTCTTCAAAGCACAACACATGAGAACTTGCTCTTGCAGATGCTCACTACTCTGCTCTCTGACATCGTGATGGCCCACAGCTCTGATGCATGGCAAGAGTCTCTACTATCTGCAACCCAAAATATGCTATCACCATGCTGATTAGTTATTTTGGCATGTTAGACAAATCAATAAATGTGGCAATGGTGATAAATCCAGTGATTGTTTTTACTGTTTCTGACCTTGCTCATGCTGGTGAAAGTCTCTGAAGAAGTTTTAAAGGCCAAGGGAGTTATAGCAAAACAGAAAACAAAGTTCACCTCTAGATAGCAGTGCTGGCATGGAAGCTTTTTTTTGTGTAACATACATAATCTCTTTGAACATAAGACCCTGCTGAGGCTGAATCCTAACTGGGACAAAAGCATAGCGTAAGGAAGCTGATTGTGCTTAAATATGCAGTGTATTACTTTCTTCCTCTTTCCTGCATGGTTTAAGGATTGAACAGCGAGCATATTATGTTCCCAGTAAATAACACTTTTTTAATGCAAACAAAGTTTCCTTGAAAACAGCAAAGGAGCTGCTGAGTACATGTTGCTATCAACAATTCTTTTTTGAAAACAGAATGGAAAAATAGAAAATACTTCTTTGACTAGGACTCCTATAGACTCACTGGAAGTTGATTGTGAAACTACAGCACCTCCTATTACCTATTAAGCCAAATCACAAAGAAACTATGAAACTAAATGTATAGCTATAAAACACATAATCAGCTGTTAAAACAGAAAAAGTAAATTGCGCACAGATAAAAGCATTTTGCAATATAAAGACACAAATCAGCAGCTACAAATAGGGAAGCAAAACAGCATACCCTCTACTTCCAAACAATCCTTGTGCACAGTGACCTGAGATTTGAACAGATTTACAACTTTCCTTTTCATGACAAGACTGCTATGTTTTGATGCAAAGATTAAAAATAGTATCTGGATAATGACTAGGAGAATTTAACAGTGAAATGTGACCATGTCTTAGCCTCCTTGGCACTGGCTGCTGCTAGATAAGAGCATTGGGTTTGCTGAATGACATTGTGGGATGTCAGCTGGTTTTGTCTTCCATACCAGCCCCCTCAGTGATGAGCCAGGGCAATCAGAAGCCTGTTTGAACAGAGGAGAAAGGAATATCAAAAGGCAGATTGGAATTGGTGTTAAAATGAGTAGTCTGAAATCTCAAAGTGAGATTACTGGGGTAATGATAACATAGTCATCTCACAAAGAAGGCTGTTATTTTAAGAAATGGAATTTCACTGAAAAAAAAAGAGAAAAGAGAATAAAGAGATCAACGCTACTGAAACTGACTGTGAGATGAAAGATAAATCTTTAATATGAAGCACTTCTTTACCTAATGAAATGACATTGGGAAATACACTTATATTGCAGATTTTTTTCTTCACCCAAACCATAATATTCTGAAGTAAACAGAATCACAATTTTGTGTTTTCCCCAGAATCTGAGATGAAGAAACCAAAGGGATTTTTTTTACTAGTAATGTTACTTATGTTAATTTTAGTTTTATCTTAGCAGAATAAAAAGACACAAGAAGTATGTATTGTAAGCAAGTAATATGGTGGGTTTATCATTTTTGCTATTTGGTTACTTATTTGTATTTATTTTTGAGGAGATTCCCCTGTGTTTTCTTGCAAAGAGTAAGTGACTCTGTAGGGAGAGCAAAGGAACAACCCCAGGAGATGGGACACTGCCTAATGCAACAGTGCTGAGGCATCCTGGACACTGTGAAGGTGACCAGAATTTAAGGACATGTATGGTAAAGAAATGTAAGGAATCCATCTGTATTACTCCTCCTCCACAGTGTTCATAACCTGCTGTTTCACAGCCAAAAGTAATGAGCCAACAAGTTCATTGTTTTGTATAAGTCTCTCTAACTTATTTACAGGGTAAGTGTGCTTCTACTCGTTTTCAACATTATTTTTTTTAATGGATGACTAATTTTGAAAGACCTCTGTCCAGAAATTTTATATTTATTCTATTATTGCTCTCCATCATATTTGAAAAATCATGGCTGTCGGGTGAAATCCCTGGTGACTGGAAAAAGGGAAACATTACTCCTATTTTTAAGAAAGGGAGAATGGATGACCCAGAGAACTACAGGCTGGTGAGCCTCACCTCTGTGCCTGGGAAGATCATGGAGCAGATCCTCCTAGAAGACATGTTAAGGCACATACGTGACAAGGAGGTGATCCGAGACAGCCAGCATGGCTTTGCCAAGGGCAGATCTTGCCTGACCAATCTGGTGCCTTTCTACAATGAAGTGACGGCATCCATGGATGTGAGGAGAGTGACGGATGTCACCTACCTGGACTTCTGCAAAGCCTTTGTCATGGTCCCTCACCACATCCTTCTCTCTAAATTGGACAGGTATGGATTTGAAGGATGGACTGTTTGGTGGGTTAAGAACTGGTTGGCTGATCGCGGCCAAAGGGTTGTGATTAATGGTTCTATGTCAGGGTGGAGGCCGGTCATGAGTGGTGTCCCCCAAGGCTCAGTCCTGGGACTGGTGCTCTTCAATGTCTTTATCAATGACATAGACGATGGAATCGAGTGTACCCTCAGAAAGTTTGCAGATGACACCAAGCTGAGTGGTGCAGTCGGTACATTGGAAGGAAGGGAAGCCATCCAGAGGGACCTGGACAGGCTGAAGGAGTGGGCCCACGAGAACCTAATGGGGTTCAACAAGAAGGACAAGTGCCAGGTATTGCACTTGGGCTGGGGCAATCCCAGGTATTTATACAACCTGGGGAAAGAACTCCTTGAGAGCAGCCCTGCAGAGAAGGACTTGGGGATCCTGGTGGACGAGAAGCTGGACATGAGCCAGCAGTGTGTGCTGGCAGCCTGGAAGGCCAACTATGTTCCGGGCTGCATTAAAAGAGGAGAGGCCAGCAGGGAGAGGGAGGTGGTGGTCCCCCTCTACTCAGCTCTTGTGAGGCCCCATCTGGAGTACTGTGTCCAGGCCTGGGGCCGCCAGCACAAGAAAGACGTGGAGCTCTTGGAAAGAGTTCAGAGGAAGGCGACAATGATGATCAGAGGGCTGGAGCACCTCTCCCATGAGAAAAGGTTGAGGGAACTGGGCTTGTTTAGTTTGGAGAAGAGAAGGCTCCGGAGAGACCTCATTGTGGCCTTCCAATACTCAAAGGGAGCGTATAAACAGGAGGGGGATTGATTGTTTGTGAGGGTAGGTAGCAATAGGACAAGGGGGAATGGTTTTAAGCTGAGACCGGGGAGATTTAGGTTAGATATTAGAAGGAATTTTTTCACTCAGAGGGTGGTGACGCACTGGAACAGGTTGCCCAAGGAGGTTGTGGATGCCCCATCCCTGGAGGCATTCAAGGCCAGACTGGATGTGGCTCTGGGCAGCCTGGTCTAGTGGTTGGCAACCGTGCACTTAGCAGGGGGGTTGAAACTGAATGATCCTTGAGGTCTTTTTCAACCCAGGCCATTCTACTGAGTCAATGAAAATTGGAGGCTACTTTAGAATATCCAGTGTTGAGCTGAACCCCACTGAACCCCTCCTTTATTCCAGGAGAGAGTTGACCATTGACTATGCCTACTAATAGGCATGGCGTAGTCACGCGCTACTGGGAATGTGTGTACATAAGTGTTAGTCTTGTTTAGTTTTCTTTTTTGTAAAAGAAAATGACAAATCATGCAATGTTTTGTAAGGAAATGCTAGTCCACATACTGCAACTTGACTGTGTGGTCTTTAAAAGGGATTTGTTTCTTTGTTTCTTATAACGTGTGAATGTGTTAGGCAGCATCCAGCAGTAGCCTTCATGCTCTGCAGTAAATCAGCTCCCAGGGCTTGCACATTGCTCAGGCAGGCAACAGATGTCTTCTCCCTGTGCCAGTCTCTGCACTCGCTCATGGTCCAGGCCCCCGCATGCAGCCGCTTTGTGGCAGCACCAAAGGAATGCATTTTTCCAACAGGATTCTTTGCTTGTCCAGGTGTCACAGGGTTGTTAGAGTGTTCTTTCTCCAGTGAAAATCTAAGCCTATTTTTTTCTGTTCTAAGCCGTTTCTGTAACTGAAATAAAAAAAGAAAAAGATGAACATTTTCCTCATTTTGAAGTTGCCCTCAGAGCAAAATGCCACCTGCCACTGCTGTGTCATTAATACAGGTGATCGCAGACACAGCACTGAAGAACCTTCTCATTGATGTCAGTGCAGGAAGCCCATCCCTGTAACTAGATGAGCTGCCTCAGATGAATGTGTTTCTCTTTTTTTGTGTGGCCTTTTCCCTATTTGCATTCTCTATCGGCATTGACACTTTTTGTAGCTCACAAATTACTTTCCTGTTCCACAGCAAAGACATCTCTGCTGTGGCTGTAGCTCTCTCTTCCTAGCAAGAGACACATCCACCTGAAAACCTGTCCCGTCAGGCTGCTGCACTCCTGCAAAATTCTCTGTGTATTTCATTTGATAGATGACAAAAAGCAAATGGAAGGACATTTGTTGCAAAAATACCATTGTTTCACTCGTGTAATTCCATGCTCTGTGATTAGGTGCTGTAGGAACCCAGGAACTCATGAGGACCTGTGCATTCTAGAGGCTTTCCCAACTCAGATGCCTACCCTGCCCTTCCTGCCTTGACGCAGAGGGGTGTCAGCCTGGGTGATGTGATCTGGTTTTCTCTGTGCCCATGTGCTTGTGGCACTCTCACACAGGTAGATGGAATGTTGGGAGCATGCAGCCATGACGCCTCTGTTTTCATTATGTTATTGCATGTGGGTTATTGATGAGAATGCAGTGCCTTCTGTACCACGTTACGTATTTGCATGCCAGCAAGAAATCAGACCTTAGCAAATACAGATGTAAAGAAAACGTGCTACAAACAAGTAAAGAAGCCTACGTAGGTGGTTCCTATTGACAATTCTCTTCAATGTACAGTATTATTGTACAAAATTCACACTACGAGAAGCCCTGTGATGGGAGATCCATGACAGAATGATTTGAACGGATAAGCTTTTCTTGCTGCCAGTGGATCCAGAAGACATAAGCAAATGGGCTGAAAACCCAACTTAGTAATGCAACCAGGATATCAATTGCTTGAATAAAACAAGTGATGGTCTGCAATCAGTAGACTTTCAGAAAGATACAGCTAATTTGCATCACGAACGAATATTAGTCTTGCCTTCTTTGTGTAGTATAAAATCAACAGCTTGCTCAGAAATAATAGCTGAGACAGGGAATGAGTAAGTCACCTGGGTGCACTGGGTGTTGGTTACCTGAGCAATACTCAGCCTAATGCATATCTCTAAGGAACATTTTGCCTTCTGCTGAAGACAGAAAAAATACCTTCCTATTAATCCTTTGGGGTCATAGTTTTTTTTTTGCCTAGCATTCATCCAGTCAAAGAAGTATGATTAAAAACCAAGTTTATTAATTTATTCAGATTAATCAGATGAAGAACTTGCTGTCTAACTGCTCAGTATTCTATAAAGACCACAGTTATTCTTTGCAGTATGAACAGTCCTAGAGCATCACTTTCCTTAGAGAAATTTCAGCTGCAAGACTGACAAACTTTGCAGTGCCATCTAAATAAATAAATGATATTAGACCTTACTGGCTTTCTGCGTGAAAATTTGAAAATATACCTTCAGTCTTCCATGCCTGATTTATGTTCCTTTCATGGGATACTTGGCAACAAAGCAAAGGATATAATATATATATATAATTATAATAAGGAACCTCTAAGATATGAGCACAGTGATACATATTAGAAAAAGATCGTAAAGTATGTAGTGGGTAGGCATCAGTCACTAATTCTTAATTGATACCTACAATTCAAGTTTATATATCATAAGTTGATATAATAATTCAAGTTTTTTTGAAGTATTAATAAAGCTGTAGTCTAACCACACTGGAATTTTGATTAAATAAATTACACAACCAACTATATTAGAACGTGTGAGTGCTGGAATTGCTCAAAGTGTGATACCACACCTGCCACCCTGGAGAAGCAGCAGCCCTTCCAGGGGGACACAATTCTGCAGCTCTGATCTCAAGTTGGCCCCTCACCAGTGAGATTTCCTAGGTGAACCAGTGTCAACAGCAGAGCTTGCTCCCACTGCTGTGCATACGCTGCCTTTTGAGGTTTCGCACTGCCAGCAGCTCTGAACCACAGTCTGTAGATGTGGCATGAGCAGAAATGAGAGGGCTGGCCACAGATCAGGGACACATGAGCCAGTGCTCTTGTCCATCTGAAGGCAGTAGAATTGCAATGCCTAGCAGTCCAAAGTTGAGCTCTGTGCAACCACAGATTTTAGTACCTGAAGCAGATGCAGTCACAGCTTTGCCGGCAGAGGAACAGATAGGTGGGAAGACAGAAGAGCTCTGTAGTGGTATATACAACTATACTGAAAAATTCCTGTCTACTTCTGCTAACCAAATCAGAAAACTTCTAGATGCATATTCACTAACTTACGTCTCAAAACATAAAAACATCAGTATACCCTATAATATTTGCTCTCTGAAATTAGGTTAATATCTACAATTTTGGAGAAGAAAGAGAGGCCGCTAGGTGAGTGACCTGCAAGAGTGATGGTGAGCAAGATTAAATGTATCAGTGTGCCTATGTATCAGTGTGCCTCCTGCTGATCAGGGGCTAGCTAGGCATCAGCCGTCAGGTGGTGAGCAATTGCCTGTGTATCATTTGTTATATACATGTATATATTTGTCATAACTATTCTTTTTTTCCTTCTTCCTTTTCTCTATCTTAATAAATAGTTTTATCTCAACCCATGAGTTTTACTTTTTTTTTTCCTGATTCTCACCCCACCATCCCTCTGGGAAGGGGTGGGAGTGAGCGAACAACTGTGTGGTTCTGAGCCACCTGCTGGGTTAAACCACAATACTGCCAGCACTTTAGCACTGTCAGTAATTTAGTGACACTCAAAGATGCCCTAAGCCCCTTTGTTCTTTGCTACCAGCCTTACTTTAACTCTTAAAAAATGGTGATTCTGTTTAGCAAATTCTCAAGTGTAAGTAGTATTTATTTTATCTCTAATTTATGTGCACAAGGCATAATCCTTTTTGTATTCTTTCCCCTGAATAGATTTCCCTGAGTGATCCTGTGGAGCAGAGATTACTCCTTAGCAGACCTCTCCTTCTCCTCCATTGCCATGAATAACTTGAGAGGAATGACTGAAATACACAGCTGATTATCAATGAAGGAAGGGAATTTTATTGGCAAATCTGATTTTGAAAGCTATGTCTTGTAAGAGCAGAATATTCAGCAGGATGGATTTTTACATAAATAATGTGTTGAATTCATTATATATATTCTTTCAGAGAGCCATGGGGGATTTCGCACTTAGAATCACAATGCAAGTTATAAGACACTGAGAGCTGCCATATGTTAGCATTTCTGTTTGGAAGGGCTTCAGTGTGAGCTGGTGCAGATTCTGTATATATTATTGTGTGTTAATTTTGAGCTGCAAAAAGAAAATCTTGCAATCCTGCAGTTATTCTGGATAGCTTGTTATGTTAGTTAATTCTGACAATGGATCAAAGCAGGAAATCTCATCCCAAGGACACAGAAAGGGAAAAAACAAATCCATTGTACCAAGCAATGGGGTATTCATATATTTTCAAGGATACACTGTAAAAAGTTAGTTGTGACTTGTTTGTTTTGTACAAAAGAGTAGACATGTTACTCCCAGGACTGTTTAAAAAATAACTTTTCAAGTGTTATCCTTGTGTACATGTGTGAATGAATATCCCCTTGTTTTCAACCCCTTGCGATCTTTACATTTTACAAAAGTGGTAATAACGTAGTGACTGCTTCTGTTCTCAATCGCTACCTGTGCAGCCCTCCTGATAATGGTCTAGTCCTTGACTTGGGCTCCTCTGTGCTTCTCCCACACTAGTAATTTCCATTGTGAAATTGAAGCAGCAATTGCCTCTTCAGTGAAGCAGCATCAGGTCTGTGTTGCTTTTTCAAACCCACTGACTGCAGTCTTACACTTGCTTTCCCAGCAGCTGATTTCTTGCCAAGTCTCACTACAACTGTGTTTTCCATGACTGGACAAGGATAATAAGGTGCTTGCAATGACATTCACTATGTCTGATGTATACAAATGCCCTTTAAAAAGGATCACTCACCTGACAGTTGGCTATCTGACCCTGTTCTGCGAAGAGAAAAATAGCTTATGGCTCCAGCCTTCCTGGTCAAAAGCCTGTTTTCATGTTTGAAACAGCGTACAAGGCAAACATCTGCACAAAGTGCTCATGAGCTGTGGTGAGTTTGTGTGATAGCATTTCTGTGAACAGTGATTTGTGAACAGTTTGAGTATTCAAATCCTCATGATCCTATGATTTGGAATTTAATTCCCCCAAAACCAAAACAAATGGACTATCTCCAGGTTAGAAGCAGAAGGGGTGTTATCTCCACACAAAGATTATGGCACCATACATAACTGACAAAGATGGTATGACATACTACCATTTTAATTTGATAATGGCTGACACGGGCTAGCTCAGGAGGACTTAGTACATATTCTACTAAGTCTGTCTTCTGTATTTTTAATGTCATGGATGTGGATGGTTTGTAGCAAGGAGTAGGGGTGACGAAGAGATTGCAAGATTAATAATCAAATGTGCAGTGAATACATTTTATCATATTTGATGTATAAAATATGACAGCCTTGAAAATGTTACAATCCCCAGAGAGCTTGCGTACACTGAAACACAAAATATGGTAGGACTGCATCTCAGAAGAGTCTGTAGGAGAAGAAAAGGACTCTGCTAGCCTCAACTGTATTTTGCAACTCAACCCAGAAAAACAGATAGGTTAAAGAAGCTGAATTTCAGAGAGAAAGGGAAGGAAGAAGAGTGGGCTATCGTAGCTGCATTTGGTAAGAGAGCTTCATATTCCTAAGACATGTAGCTGCATCCTTCATTTAGTATTGAGTGATAAAAAGTCTTTGGGACTGCATTTCCTGTTGAGCTAGAAAAAATCTAGGGACTGACCTTGTCAGGTGTCAGGACAAGAGGGAATTCTCATTAAATTGGCAGTGCAGACATCTCATGACTATTGGAAGCTCTGCTTTATCACAGTAAGTTAAAACTTCACACTTAATACCAAGCACCAAGTGCTTGTGTATAGAGTTCTCAGTCTTCAGTAGAAGCATGAGTGTGCATAAAATTGCACGACTGCTTAAAGGAACTAAAATCCTGTACTTTAACAAGACAGGGTTGTAGGATTTAACCACTGCGTATCCACCCTGCACAAGACCGGACAGTCTGCATACAGCTGATACAAGATCTGTAATTATTTCTGTGGCTGTATTATGGCACAGACATACATGAGACAGCTTTAAACTAATTAGCTCAAGAAGTGCTTGTGACATTTCTGATCATTCAAATGCTTCTCTGATTTCATAGGTTGGTTTAATGTCCTTCACTGAGCTCTTTGCTACAAGAACCTGAATTATCTGCTATAAAACTGATTTAGATAGGACTGCACTCTGTGGTAGTTATTATGGTGCAGTCTTGCTCAAAACACTGCTGCTTAAATAACCTTTTAAAACTGTGAAATCCTTCCTCTTCTCGCTCCAGGTTTTCATGGTGAGGAAGAGCATCAATTCATTTATCTGCTCTCAGAGTAACACTTCAGCTCTCCTGAACAGGCGTGCACTTTGTATCACTTTGTTATATAGTTTTATGATTAATAAGAATGCCTTGTTTGAAGCAGCTCTTCAGCATCCTGACCACACAAGCCCAGCAGGGACAGGCAGAACAGGATGTGCTTGTGCATAACCAGAAGTGGCAGCCAAGTGGTGGGAAGACAGAAGCAATTCTGAAAACCTTCTCAGAGCCATGGCAATGGTCAGTGCTGTCAGAGATCCCCTTCTCTGTCTGCAGGGGAACATGAGATGCCCAGAACTGGCCAGTAAACAGCTGAACAGCTTCTGGATATCAGCTCCTGTGGTTACTGTGCCCTAAATCTTGTTGTACCCCACCTGCTCCCATCACACCATTAACAATGCTGTTCCTCATGCCTTTGGAAGCTACACTTCTCCTTGGGTCACCACTAGCACAGGTGTCCTGTAGGAAAAGCTGTATGTTTAAAGTTGGAGTTGCACTTACTTTTAGTGTGGGGTGGTCAGTGACTTTGCAAGAATCTCACATGCTGTTTTGCACAGTGACACTGCTGGAGGCTGCTCCCAGCACACCTGAACCAGGCGATCAGTGGGGTGCAGAGCACAGAGGGCAGTGTGTGAGTAAATGACACTGTGCTGCGAAGGGTCCTGCTCAAAGTGTGGTGTGGATCAGGGAGATAACTTGAGCACCCTGCAGAGCCATCCCATCCAGCACAGGATGAGAAGGAAATCCCAGCCACAGAGACAGGAATGAGTGCATTGCTTTTCTGTATAAGTTCAGGCCAGGGTTTAAAGCCTATCTCTGCTCTGACTCCTTTCATGTAGAAAGTATAGATCAGTATAAAAAGAGCTGCAAAATTAACAGAATTCTTTAGCCATTGTTACAGATGCAAGTACATAATCATGCCTTTAAAAAGCTAAGAGTTCTGAAATGTCTCCATAGCTTGATTTGAGCCATTTATCTCTTGAAATCTCAGCATTAGGGAAGGCTGACTGCACTCTCAAAGCTGTAAGATAGATATCTCTTCCATTGGTCTCCCAGCTTTCCGAAGCTGGATGCAAAACACATGTGTGTCTCTGTGTTGACGTATAGAGATCTGATTGCATTTTATTTTTTAACCCCTCTGGTACCATCATTCTGTACTTTGTGTGGAACATGCCAAAGTGAGAAGATACAGCAGTTCAGAGTAACCCGGCAAGAAATGGCTAACAAGTGCAGGCAATGGCCACAGGATTTTACAGCATAGGGGGAAATTCAGTGAAGAAATTCCTACAATAAATGTGTTGTGTGGAGGGAGGTCAGTGACACTCAGGTGGAGAGAAATTCTTCTGCTGTACTTGGATGAGGACAATTCAGATCCTGCCCCTACTTCCTCCTTGTTCTGTAAGATGATGGATGACACTGTGCAGAGCTGGTGTTACTGTTTTCACTGGGTTTTGTAATAGGCCCCAGGTCTCTGGCATATATATTTGTTGGTTCTTCTCACAATTCTTCATCTGGTGAAATCTCATTAAACACCTAATGCAAGAAATTTAGATTATGTTTGAATGTGACTTATCTTCTATTGGGTCTAGGTCTCTCCCACATTATTATGAGCATGCTGGAAGCATTGTTTGTGAAAATCAAAGTTCAGAGTGCTGTAGTTTAAACAGAAAGGGGACCATAGCAAAAGACTTACTATTGCGTTCACTGTTACTGGCATGGGCCAGGATGCCTGTGTCCTGTCCCTGGGTGAGTTCTGAGCACACTGCTTTACTTTGTTTTGGCAATACTTTTTAAAAACCTGTATCCCATGTCTCTTCTCCCCCCAGGGCTGAATACAAAGTACATAATACAGGCCAGGTCTTCTGTCAGGGAATACAGGGCCAAAATCTTCATTCCTGAAAGACATTTTGACTGTCAACCATGACCAGACAGGTGACATCCAGTCAAGATAGCTCCACCACCAATAATCAGTCCAATTAAAAACAAACAGAATGTGGACAAAGGTCACTTCTCAAGCAAATTAACTACTGCTATATCCTGGCAGACTGGCTTGTGTGGTCTCACTGATGCTGGCTAGCAAAGGGAAGTAGAACTGTCCTTCTGTATCTCAAAAGAGTATTTTGAAACTGTTCATACTAAGCACACTGTTGCAACACAGCAATGTTATTTTTGCTAAACTGTGTTCCAACAGAGCAGTGTTATTTTTCCTAGATAGTGATTCTCCAGTCCCATATCCAATGAGGTTCACTGGACACTTGTTTCTAACTATGGAAGATAGTGAGTGACCATTCCATGATGTTACATCAACTGGTCTCCAAATACTGCTCAATATAGTTACATCCTGGAACTACAATTTTCTTCAAAGAATCTATTTTCATTGAATATGACTGTTCTTATTCCAGCAGCCACTGCACTAAAAGGAACTAATATCTCCAGCCCTGACATGGGGTGTAATAGTTTTTTATCTGGATGAAAATGTAAACGCAAAATGATAGCCAGAGTGAAGCTCTAACTCATGCAGGCTTAAATGAAGAGGTACCCTGCGGGGTGCCAGGCTGCCTTCTGCTTCAGTTCACAAGATCTCTGCTCTCATTGATTTCAGGAAAGTCATGGAAACTGTGCTGGGTATAAGTACATTGATTGCTCTGCTTATTTTTTATTTTATATTATACTTAAGAGCTGCTGACATGTGCAAAAACATTTTACAAGGTGTGATCAGGAAGTAAATTGTCCCTGCCCTCCGGCATGCTCCAGTAATTACCACCAATAGCAAAACCTGTAAGTTAATCACAGTATTTGTAAACTCAATCTCATTGTTCATGTGCTGAATCTTTTCCAGCAGTGTTATCCATTGAAATTGAGAGTGTACAGGAAGTTCATTTGAAGCAGGCATTTCTTACTGGTAAGAATACCCTAATTATTATTTTCTAATTAAATTAGGCTTTTCAAAAAGGTTAACCATGACATTTTAATAGCTTCAGCTCATATTGGTATTCTGAGGACACACTTCAGTTCAGCCACTTGTGACTCAAAAGGATGTTTTTCCAATTAAGAAATCTCTTTTCGAGAGCTTCTCCTAAATGACATCTATTTTACAGAGGGATGTGGACTAGAATGTTATTTATTTCCCTAGCTACAAAATCTCATAGTTCAGCAGGTAGCCCTTACAAATCTTTTCATTACAAAATTTTAATCTCAATGCCACATTGAGTTTATGATGTCAGACACTCAAAAATAAATAATTTAAAAAACAATTATTAACAGCTAATTGTAGCCACTCTATGCAATATTGGTTCTAATGCACTAGGGCACGTTCTAAAGAAGCCCACTTAAAATTTATAGACATATTGGTTTAATTAGTAATGTATCTGTTGCTTTAAAATATTCTGTGCAGGAAATGCAATGCATCTGGATTACAATAAGTATTTTCTTTCATTCTGTCTTTATTATACAAATGATATTTGAGGATCCCTACACAGGTATGGATTTCAGTTTGTTATGAAAAGGGACAGTACCTATCCCACATGGCCTACAAATATTGAAGTCAAAACTGTGTATGAATACAGCCAGACAAGGAAGTAAATATAAATAATAAAACAATATTAATCAGATTGATAGCCAGTGATCTCAACACAGCAAAAGCCAATCCACTCTCATTTTCTTGAGCAAAGGTGAGCGTGAAGAAGGAATCTGAATGGGAATTATTTGTTACTTTTGCAAATGTGTCCAGGGAATTCCTATCAAGTACAAGGAGCATAAAAAGAGAAGGAAGAAAACGTTTAAAGAGTGGGAGGAAGCTGTCAGTGTGGGTTATTTGGTGACTGGAGTTAACTTCTCAGCACAGAATGAGAAGGCGGTTGTGCTGGTTCACAAAGGGCACTGAAGATGAGGGTAAACAGTTTTTCTCCAGTGAAAGAAATAAAAAATATTGGAAAATACAAGGAAAACAGTGATGTTAACAAATGTCTGTCCAAAAAATAAACAGAAGTTCTTGTGGCTGTACTTGGTGGCAATTATCAGGCAAAAACTAAACTGAATAATACTAATACCAAACATGTTGAAAAGGTCAAAATCCAAGAGAAGCATTTGTTTTCATTGAATGTTGCCATCTGAAGCTGCATATATATTTTTCTGTTAGCTTCACTGTGTAGGCGATTTTGGAGATTTTTGTCTTCATTACAGTTCAAGAGCAAAGATGAATATGAGTTTTCCTGCACAACAGAAATACCAGCCAGGTGTTATCAGCAAGGCACCATCTGTACATTCAGATAAGAAAAAAAACTCTCAAGAACTGTGTCTCATTCTATGACAAAGGGCTTCCCTATCTAAAATGATACTCCAGAGCTGACCTGTACATAATGCGCTATCAGATAGCCCAGGCACCTTGGACAGTGTCTGCCTCAGTTGTATCTCATTCATTTTTCTGTGCATACCTGTGTCTTTTGAAATTTTCATGAACACCGGTTTTGAGAGGAAAAGACAAATGACTCAAACTACTTACATCAAGTACCCCAACTTGACCATAAACCACAATATAGCTTCTAAGAATCAGCTGCATTTTAAACAAAGCTTAAGAAAAACTGATATTTATACCTACATTCATTTGTTTTACTTTCAAAATGTTTTAAACAACAAATTGTTCTGTATTAAAATATTTTATAACACTATTGTATTTTGGAGGGAAATATTTTAAGAGAGATTAACTAGTACTAGGAACAACAAACCAACTGAGAGTTTTATTTCATTGGCTTGCTGTGGTTTGTCTTTGTAACACTGCTTAAACTGTATTTCAGTAGAGAGGGAAGAGGAAGGAGTAACTCTTTGACAGGATGAAGGCGAAAGATATGCTAACAAAAAGTATCCACTAACCTAAAAAGCATAAAAGTAGTCAGAATCACGAGGTACTCTTTGGCAGACTTTGGAATCAGCTGTGCCTGGAGCTGATTACTTCTTGCTCTGTCAGAAGGTCTAACTGTAGTGAACTGAATTACTGTAGATGGTTTCAAGGGATAAGGAAAGATAAATGAGCCAAACAAAAAAAGGCCTGCAGAAAATTAAATGAAAACACAGACTATGTGTTCTAATAAAAGATCACTGCTAAAACTGACTGCAAAGGAAATAATGAATTAGAACAAACACAAGGGCACTAAGTGTTATTGCATCCAAATAATGTTTACATAATTTTCTTCTGTGGAATAAAAAGAGATGGTGACACCATGCATACAAACTATGTTCTAGTTTCAACTTCGAAGGGTATTTAATCTTTAGTTCTGCTAATCAGACAATATTTAAGTAATGGCACATCATATTGCAAAGAAGGTCATACAGTGATCTCTGAATCATGTAGCTGTTTACTACTTTTTGCAATAATGTATGCTGATTTGTTTTTTTTTTACTTTATACTAAGTAACAAAAAAATCATAGAATCATAGAATGGCTTAAGTTGGAAGGGACCTTAAAGATCATCTAGTTCCAAACTCCATGCCGTGGGCAGGGCTGCCACCCACCAGCTCACGCTGCCCAGGGCACCATCCAGCCTGGCCTTGAAAGCCTCCAGGGATGGGGCATCCACAGCTTCTCTGGGAAGCCTGTGTCAGGGCCTCACCACCAAAAAATCTTTTGAGCATGTATCTCCGTAAAGGATGTAAATAGATATTGTTGAAAATACTGGTAATAAATGGTAGAAATTGACAAGAAGCACATAAAAAATATTGGGAAGAAAAGACCTACAAACTCAAAATATACTGCTACAATGGTAAAGAACACTTGAGCCAGAAAATATAAAACACATGATATAACTATCTGCTGTCAAATCAGTATGAAAGAGTTGGATGTCAATATACCTAGTGTAACTAAGCCTTCCACAACCAGGCAGTAGGAGAAGAGCGGGGAAAGCTTGGTCACACCTCAATCTCTCCATTTACAGTACTGTTTTTTCTTATTTGCTTTGAGGCATGACACTTGCAATATGTGATAAGCTCCTTTCAGAGCTCACTATTTAGTCCAGTGGGCAGTCTGGCACCCCAGACTTTAGAATGTACTCTTTGACTTGCTTACCAGTAGTTCAGCTTTTATTGGAAATAGGCACATATGTAAGCATATTTAGAAACATTGCACTGTCCTCAGTCAGCCCTCCTTCATTCAGTGTTCCCCAGTGACTGAAGGGAGGATTTTAGAGATAGCAGCCAGGGGATTAGGACTGTCTGTGGAGCTGTTTCCTTCCCTCTCACAGCTGGCTGATGTCCATCTGACTGTGCTGTACAGAGGTCACAGAACACAGAGAATTTTAAGTTACTTAATGTAGGAGGGATGAATAAATGTATCTCCTTTTTCATCATTCCAGGTTATCTGTAAATAACAGAAATGTTGCCACAAACATGCAAATTTTTTTTGCTGTTTCATTGGCTCCAGACCCCTCACCAGCTTTGCTGCCCTTCTCTGGACATGCTCCAGGGCCTCCATGTCTTTCTCGTAGTGAGGTGACCAAAACTGAACACAATACTTGAGGTGCGGCCTCACCAGTGCTGAGGACAGAGGAAAGATCACCTTGCTGCTCCTACTGGCAACACTATTTCTGATACAAGCCAGGATGCCATTGGCCTCCCTGGCCACCTGGGCACACTGCTGGCTCATGTTCAGCTGAGCATCAACCAAGTCCCCCAGGTCTGTTTCTTCCAGTAACTCTGCTGCAAGCCTGTAGATTTGCCTGGGGTTGTTGTGGCCAAAGTGCAGCACCTGGCACTTGGTCTTGCTGAACTTCATCTCACTGGCCTCTGTCCAGCGATCCAGCCTGTCCAGATCTCTCTGAAGGGCCTTCCTACCCCAGGTGGATTGACACTTCCTTTCAACCTTGCGTCATCTGCAAACTTGCTGAGGCTGCACTCAATCCACTCATCCAGGTCATCAGGAAAGATATTAAACAGAACAGGCCCCAGTACCCATCCCTTGGGAACAAGACTCATGACCACTTGCCAGATTCACCATTCACCGTGAATTCCATTCATCACCACTCTTAGGGCCCAGCCTTCCAGCCAGTTTTTAACCAAGCAGAGTGTACCTGTCCAAGCCACAGGCTGCTGGCTTCTCTAGGGGAGTACTGTTGGAGATAGTGCAGTGTCAAAGGCTTTTCTGAAGCCTAGGTAGACTACATCAATATCCTTTCCCTCATCCAGCGGAGGGGTCACTAGGTCATAGAAGGAGATGAAGGTTGGTGAAACAGTACCTGCCTTTCATCAACCCATGCTGGCTGGGCCTGATCCCCTGGTTGTCCTGCACATGCTGTGTGATCTCCCTCAAGATTATCTGTTCCATAACCCTTCTTGGCACTGAGGTCAGGCTGACAGGCCTGTAGTTGCCCAGATCCTCCTTATGATGCTTCTTGCAGATGGGAGTCACACGGGCAAGCCTCCAATCCTCTGGGACCTCTCTGTTTTGATAGGAATGCTGATAGCTGGTGGAAAGTGACTTGGCAGTCACCTCCACCAGCTCCCTCATCACCCTCAAGTGGATCCCATCTGGCCCCATGGACTTGAGGCAATCTAGGTGGAGTAATAACTGTTTCCACCTGAATCATGGGGGGTTTATTTTGCTCCCCACACCAGACTCCTAGGCCAGGGAGTAGAGTACCCCAAGGATAACTGGACTGACTTTTAAAGACAGACATAAAGAAGGCATTGAGAACCTCAGTCTTATCCTCAGTGGTCATGTTCCCAGCCACATCCAGTAAAGGATGAAGATTCTCCTTAGCCCTCCTCTTACTGTTAATATATTTGTAAAAAAGCTTTTTGTACTCTTTTACCACAATGGCTAGGTTGAATTGAAGCTGGGCTTTTCCTTTTCTGATTTTCTCCCTGCATATCCTAACAACTTCTTTGTACTCTATCTGAGTTGCTCATTAACATATGATGGAACTTAATGAAAATAAAATGAAATTTAATGAACATATTGTGAAAAAATTTATCCAGTGTTAGAAAACATTTTGGAATTTGGGAGATGAGGATGAAGGAAAGGAAAAGACAAACACAAATAATGGATAGTTTATTTTTCCTTTGGAATTTCAGCACCCATAAGAGTCTCTTTCCAGTTTCTTTCAATGACTATGCCTTTACACTGCTGCAATTTAAATGACAAAATGGGCATATTTTTTTTCTTACATTAAGTCTAAGGAAATGTAAAATTAATTGTCCAAATCTGGCACAGACATCTTATATCTCGTACCAGCCATAAAGTGGGTGATCTGCATTCAGCACTTTAACATACTGCTCTTTATCCCGTGAGTAAATGAGGAAACAAGTGATTAGGATCTCTTGGTGAAATTGTGATGATGATAAATGATGATCACTAATTGTGATGGGGCTTTCCATGAACAGATCTATTAATACTAATATATCTTCCTTCTATTTCCAGCAAAGGAAATCCATCTCCTTCTATGAAAAAGTCATCTGGTAATTTACTGTATCAGGAATCCAACAAGAATCTCCTGTTCTTCCCTTGGTATAGGTGTGAGAGAGTTGTTCTGACCCTTAACATTGCTCATTTGATTAGCTGAGAATGAAAGAAGGGGATGGACTCTTAAATGTCTAATTAGCTCTTCTCCTCAGCAGTTTTGAACAAGTCTATTTGCATCACATTTAGCATACAGCAGCTGTTGTTCAAGGATATTTCCCTGAATGTCAAATAAATCTATACTTCATTCACTTTTTTTCTGAGATGATTTTTTCTAAAACTGTGTTATCAGGATCTTTTGGAATCTACATGATACTGATTGTGGTGCTGAAGGTTAAAGAAACCTCTCAGATAAAGGCTTTATATTTTGTGCATTGATTCTCCTGTATGATTCTGCTTTCTCACAAGCCACTGTTTAAACTGAAGTAGATGACACAGCTGAAGGTGTTGAGAAGAGCTAAGACATGCTATTTGGAAACAAAGCTGTCTGTTCCTTTTCTCCAAACGAACACCAACTGAAGACAATAGGTACAAACACTAGACTCCTATCGATGAGTCAAATTCTATTTGAGATCATCTTTCCTTAAGTTTAGGAATCCTGTCAGCTGAAGAAAAATTATTTGGGATTTGTTTCTTGAAAAGTCTGAGCATTTACAGGTCCAGGAGGAGAAAGAATGGGATTTGGCAATACTCGGGTGGTCTGCAGCACTAGGCAATTATGCTATTTATCCTCTGAGTACCTAAAAATTTGATTATTCTGAGCAGAATAATTTGAAGACAGTAGTTTATTGAACTTGTCTGATGTTCCCCTGCTATGGAGAGCAGGGGAAAGGCACTGCTGGCAGGGCTTGTTCCAGTTATTTCTTTCTGTCAGGGCTGGTTGCAGGCTGGGTCTGTAGCTTGCTGCTGTATTTCAGACAGATTAAATTTTAATAAGTCAGTGCAGGAGTGCTTCCCAGAACCCCAGGCTCCCAGAACCCGTCTCTCTCTCTGTGCTCCTCACACAGAACCTGGCTCACATCTGGGATCTTCGGCCATCTCCATCAACAGTAGAAAAACTGCAGCTCTTTGAATGGTACAGGGCAAGTGTCCTCAGCCTCTCAAGCTCTCTTAAGGATTTGGCTCCCCAGAGATAGTGTATCAGAACTGCCACACCTTCATAGTTACTGCAAGCCTTTGTAAAGTAGCTGCAAAGATACTGAAGAGAATTATAGAATATCCTTAGTTGGATAAGACCCACAAAGATCATTGAGGAAACCATGGTGAGGGCTCTGAACATCACAGAATTCCAGAATCACAGAATTGTAGGGGTTGGAAGGGACCTCTAGAGAGCATCGAGTCCAAGCCCCTGCAAAGCAGGCTCCCTACAACAGGTTGCACAGGTAGGTGTCCAGGCAGGTCTTGAATATTTCCATAGAAGGAGACTCCACAACCTCCCTGGGCAGCCTGTTCCAGTGCTCCATCACCCTCACTGTGAAGAAGTTCCTTTGCTTATTGGTGTGGAACTTCCTATGTTCAAGTTTACAGCTATTTCCCCTTGTCCTGTCCCCACAGACCACTGAAAAGAGGTTGGCCACGTCCCTTTGACTCCCACACTTAAGATATTTATAAATATTAATAAGATCCCCTCTGAATCTTCTCAAGGCTGAACAGACCCAGGTCGCTCACCCTTTCCTCACAGGGGAGACACTCCAGACCCTTTATCATTTTTGTGGCCCTCCGCTGCACTCTCCCCAGGAGATCCCTGTCTTTCTTGTACTGGGGAGCCCAAAACTGGACACAATACTCCAGGCGAGGCCTAACCAGGGCAGAGTAGATCAGGGGGAGGATCACCTCCCTTGACCTGCTGGCCACGCTCCTTTTAATGCACCCCAGGATCCCACTGGCCATCTTGGCCACCAGGGCACACTGCTGGCTCATCGCCAACCTGTCATCCACCAGGACCCCCAGGTCCTTCTCATAGAGCTCCTCTCCAGCAGGTCATGTCCCAGCCTGCACTGATGCACACAGTTATTCCATCTCAGGTGCAAGACTCTACACTTGCTTTTGTTAAGCCTGTAGAAGAAGCATAGTAAGGGGAGAGGGACTTAAAACACTGACAATGACTTCACGACTTTCTTCAAGGAAGTGTAGGCATTCCCCATCTTCCTGGAGTTCTGCACTGAATTATTGAGGACAAATATCCTCAAACTCCAATTGATTGTTTGTTGCTGCTTTAAAGTGCTGCAGAAAAGCATATGTCTTATTCCTACAGTTTAGCAAAGTCATAAAAATGCTGTGATCTCAGGGGATCTCCAAAAATGAAAGGAATGAGAGCGTGCTTACTAGATTTGCTAAAGATCTGCAAGGGACTGTGAGTATGATGGAAAACAGGATTCAAATTTAAAGTGGCTTTGAAAAATTGAAGGTGTGGCCTAAAATAAATAGGATGCTGTTCACCGAGGACAGAGGAAACAAACTGCATTTATGCAGGAGTAATAGGCTGCACAAATTAAAAAGGGAACAGCTACTTAAGTAGCAAATTTTGACTTGTAGATTGTAGACTTATAAACTGAACTAAGTCAACAATATCATGCCTTGTCTTCTCCTCTTTGCCAAAACAAACAAATAAACCAAGAACAGATACCCCACAGTGGTAAGTAATGTGAATTTCAGCCTGTGGAAATGGCCAGCTGTCCTCCCTCTCACTCTGAGACTGCAAGACATCAGTTGGAGTGCTGTGTCATATCGCACTATTGCCTCAGTCCAATAAAGAATTTGGAGTGAGAGTAGAAAGGATGCAAAGAGGTTTGAATGTTGAAAGGTCTAGAAAATTTTACTTATGGAGAAATAAGTTAAATAAAATTCATTTAGTTTTTGCATATGTCAAAAATTGCTATATGGATTGTCTTCAAAAGATTTTTGAGAAGTAACTGAGAAAAACTAGCTGAGCTGTGTGTTTTCATTTAGCTAGGTCCTGCATTTGCAATTGGCTATGTCTAAAGGCACAGTAATCTTGAAAGAAAAAGGTTTAAAATGACCAAGTTAGAGAATAGAAGCTGCTTGTAATGGTTTGGAAAAGGCTACCTGGGGATGAGGTGTAATGTCTAACTATGGACAGCTTTAAGGACAGTCAGATGGTGTTTAGACAGTTAGATGAACATCTACAAGGAATTACTGGGCAACCTGATCTAGATGTGGTTTCCCTGTTCACTGCAGGGGAGTTGGACTAGATGGCCCTCAGAGGTCCCTTCCAAATCTAAAGATTCTATGATTCTACGATTACGCAGACAGGGATGTAGCTGCCTTTGCTCAGGTAGAGGGGCGATTTGAATGGTTTCCTAAGGTTCCACTCAGCCCTTTGTGTAAGCCTCACTTGTTCAGTGAAGGCAGGAAGAGAACAGCACTGAGGTAGTAAGGAGCAACCAAGCTGCTGATTCCTAATGTTGCATAGAAATATATTGTTTATGGATGGATTTCTTTCCCGGTCTTCTTTCACGCTTTCTTCCCTTTGTCCTTAAGTTTTCTTTCCCTATTCTTTTTATCATTTCCACCTATGCCTTTTTAAAAATGTTTTTCTCTCTCAGTGTACAGGAGCAAATGAGGTTGTCTCTCAGCTGAGAATAAATTCAAAATGATGACTTCACTGCTGGTCCAGCAGGTATTGTATTGACCCTCACCTTGACCCTTCTCTAACTACTAGCTCTTCAGGGATGCTTCACTAGGCTGCCCAATATGTTCTCTTCAGCGTTTGAGGAGATATGCAAATATTTCATCTATACAGGCAAATCAATTGGAGATTGATCGTAAATAAACCACTTTGACCTGACACAGAATTTATCTGGGTATTCAATTACAAAATACTGTCATTGTTAATAAAGCACCATATATAGTTCAGGAAGATGCAGTCTGAAGAATGACACTGTGCAGCTGTACATACACAGCTTTTTTTTACCCGAGATTGAATTTTGTGCGGAAGAAAATTAGGGTTGAATTGTACACAAAATTGGGAGTGCAGACAAGAACAAAAACCATGAGATAAACACATGGTACTAGCACCTGGTGCAGAATCATGGCATTTCTTCTAAAGAGAGACCTCCCTCTATCCCATAAACAGAAAACATCATTTAGATAAACCAGGGATCTTCAGTCATTTTGGAGCTTTAACATTCGCTGGTGCTGGACATAGTGCTTCTTCTCTTTGACCTTTCCAAAATTCTAATTCCCTTATTTGTACTGCAAATTCTTCGATTTGCTCAAAGCCCCATATGATATCCTTGTACTCCGTCTATTTCAATGGACACTCACCTCTGTCAGCTCTGCTGTACATAACTCTGATGGGAAGAGAATTTGAGGTTCAGTTCCTTTTGTCAGCTTGCTAATTATTTGGAAAATATCCCCTGTTTCAAAGGCAATAAATATTTACACAGAATACTTATCTGGTTTCTGTTTTGATCTGTTATTTAGGACTCAGTAATTTTGGTGAGCTCACTGAAAGATCAAATAATTCTTTTAGAGATAAAAAGGTATAGGAATTAAATACATATTAGTGGTGCTTGTACACAGTATTATTTGTGAATGTATTTTGTGTTAAGGAAAATCTTACCTGACACAGCTTTAATTATGATGATTCAAATATATTTTTGTTAGCAATACTAGTGCAAGCTGTGTAAGCAGAAAATGCCACCTACAGCACTGGGGATTGTAGCCAGAAACAATATACTCCATCTTCATTTTATCTTTCAGCACGTAGACCTTTTTAAATTATTCAGCTGTGCAAACTGTAGGCAAGAAAAGCAAAACCAACACCCTCCCTCTTGAGAAATAAACCCCAAACCCTCTAGGTAGGGATCTAGCTGACATTTATCCAGATGGTGCATAGTAGCTCAAGATATTTCTTTTATTTATCTGCATGTGAGAAAAAAAGAGCAAGAGGATTCCAGTGGGGCAAGTTTCACTGAATAGAAAAAATAATTTTAATGGAAATTAATTTATTATCGTTTGTAATTTTAAAACATATGAACACAAAAGTGCTCTAAATGCATCCTTCCTTGATTATGAAGATGCTCTAAATGCATCCCTCCTTGATTATGAAAAACTTACAGAAAAACATCTAAGGCAGCAGCCATAGACAGAAAACCAGAGGTGGAATGCATTATTTAAACGTGCTAGTTGTAGATATAAGTCAAATAGAAAGCTGATTAGATTTCAGTGTTGAGTAATGCTTTGGAGCTTGTTTTCATTAGCTTCCTTCCCCACTAAATACTGGCAGAGGGGAAAAAAATGCAAACTAATTACAGATTAGTCTAAAAATTAGCCCAAAACCTAAAAATTAGTCTAAAAAAACTGCAAATACATTAATATTGTGCAACAGTAAAAGAAACCTACACTTAAATGGCTGGTGAATGTAGCTTGTCATTCAGAGAAATCTTCCCTCCAACATGCTGTTCTTCTGTGTATAGTTGTCTCAGACACATGTTAACTGAGGATAAATTAAAGACTTTTTTACTCTGCTAATATGCAGGGATTTCTTTCCAGTATAAGTATGGCTAGAGTCCAGCACTGGTCTTACTGTATAGTGTCCTTTGTTGCTGGATTTGTTTATGCTGCTTTATGATGTCTTTGGCACATTTCGGTCTGCTGTCTTTCTTATGGCATCTGAAAAGGCAGAATGTAAGCTTGGCTTGGAAGGACTCAACAGAATCATTGCAAAAGCAGACCGAAATGGTATGAGGAGAGAGGTTAGTATAAATATTCAGAAAGCTATGAAGAGCTTCTTGTGTGCACATTTAGGCATGTGGATCACGGTACATTCATGTCTTCTTTGCACTCTTCAAAAAAAAAGTTCTTTGACAAGGAGAAAATTTTTTCTGCTGAAGTGCGATTTGTAGGTGTTTGCTGAAATGAGCCCTATCACTGACCTACATAATAAAGACGTCTTTTCACTAGTATTTGACTCAGGTCATCAGCAGCACTGTGTCTCAGCTGATGCGTAGCCGTTGATGAAGATAGAGTAGCCTAGTCTGCAATGTCATTAGTGCAACTGGTAACATAGGTGATAACGCTATATTTCCTGACATTTACAAGTGAAACAAAGTACTATGTCCTTCATTTATGACATCGAGGACGTTTTGACCTAAAATAGGATATGGAGCAGAGCCAAAAATGGTCCAGATGTTAGTGCAAAGGAATTAGAGTTGATCTTGTACTCAAAGCCGAAAAATGAGTAAATGTTGATCCACGCTGACTTAAAACTGCAGTCTTTGCAACTGGTAGACCTTCTTACGCAGGTGTCTAGACATTCTTGCTTTGGTCAGTAAACAAGTGCTTAAAGTTGTGGGAAGTGGGGAATGCTTGCATAATAACCAAACTTCAGACCTTTAAAATTATAGACTAATACTGCGAGAAAAGTTCTCACAAAAAGAATTAGGTAACTAATGTGTTGCTGTTGTGTGTTAGGTTGTTAGAGCTGAGAACTGATAATAAAATGAAATCATCTAGTCTAGGTGATAGTGTAGGTTTTGGACTTTTCTCTCCTGCATTTAGACAGTTACAGTGAATACACTGGTACCTGAAGGGTCACTGAAGGTCTATTTACAGAAAAGGGAAAGAAATAGGGATTTTAAGTTTTGATTCATCTGACCTAGTTTAGGTGCTTACTTTAGGATTATGTGAATCGTGCTCTTGAAATACCTCTGGGGCAAGATGAATTTCATTCTCTGAATTCAGTTCCAGTCTCCCAGGGATGCATTTTCATAGAAATATAAGAAGCCAGATGTTTGCAACATTGGTGTTAGGGGATGGAGCTAGATCCAGGATCCAAGGGATTTAACCTATGGATTAAAAAAACAAATAAATAAGGATTTGCGAGAGCAAGTAAAAGTACCTGCTGCATGTAGTATCCACAGAAACCCTCATCCATGGCCTTTGGGCAGAAGGCTCAGTAGTCAATGTTGTTTTCCTGACTTGTTTGGTTTTGTTTCTGAATGTAATTTGGATTTGCTTTAACTCCAACTGTCTATTCCTGTCCTATTTTCGGCTGGACTCAAAGGTTAGCAAGTTGAGTGAATATGAAAGTTGATAACCAAACTTTCAGGAATGGTTGGTTTTGATATCTGTTCTTGCATCTCCAGTTTGAAGCACTTTCTATGGGTTTGACTTTTAGAGAATGGAGAACTTCCCGTGTCCCCCATCTGCTCTTCTGCAGTGTGACTGGACACTGATATGGCAGTTTTCCATTTTCTGATAATTATAGGCAAAGTTTAAATTTGCATAGCTCAGTTCAGGTAGGATCACAAGAATGATGATAATACAAAATGTTTATACAAAGCACATCATGAAGGCAGCTGCTTTGATGATAACATTTTTAAAAGCATTAACACAATAATACGATACATAACCAAGCGTAGATCAGCGGGAGGGTATGTATTTTCTCTGATTTGTTAAAGTATTGTAACCTGTGCCAATTGCATCAGAATAATTTCGGTCTGCTCCTCATATAACTGATGGATCAGTGACAAGTGGTTTGGTATGAATAACTGTTTACTAGAGAGTATGTCTAACAGCTCAATTACTTTTTTGTTTTACCTCATTTTAAGCCTCCTTCAAAACTTGAAGCTGGTGTCTGGAAACACTGCAGTGCCTGCCATCTGTTTTAACTGGGCAAAATATCAGATTTTTCTATATTTTTAAAGTAATTTTGATAAATCTGTTGCAAATCTGTTACACTATGAAATTTTATCTATTAAAACCGTATGCTGCCTCATGAGTAGGTCTTCCTCTCCTGGATTTATCCTGCTCACTGCACTTGCTCCCTTAAGACTCTTGGCAGAACATCATTCCTTCTATCTTCTGGAATTTCCAGGGTAGCCTAGAATTTAATGAATGTTAAGATAGGTGACACAGAGAGTTCCTTATACAGTTTATGTATGAATTAGATGCAAGTTTTCCCAGCTTGTTCATGTAAAGAAATGATTAAATGCAGTTAGCTGTTAAATGTTCTTTGTCACAACTAGCCTAGAAAGTACTTCATCATGCAAGAATCGTCATTCTGTGATCTCTCATTATTTCAAATATTGAATGGAAAGGTTTCATAAACAGTTTTACTTCTGCTTCATTGTGAATAAATCTATCATCTCTATCAAGTAATGAGCCTACACCATTGTTAGAATTTCACTTGTTCAGAATAAACTTCAATGGCTATTTCTTATTTGACTCAACTCTGCCATCCACAGCCTCTTCTGTCATCTTTAGCTTCCCTTATCATATGTATATATTTTTAATCTTCTGCTATATATTGTTCACTAACTACTTACTATTTTATTTCTCAATGGCTTTAAACTAGAAAAGGGTAGATTTAGACCAGATGTTAGGATGAAATTCTTTACTGTGAGGAAGGTGAGACACTGAAACAGGTTGCCCAGTGAGATTGTGGATGCCCCCTCCTGGAAGCATTCAAGGCCAGGCTGGAAGGGGCTTTGAGCAACTTGGTCTAGAGGGAGGTGTGCCTGCCTACAGCAGGGGGATTGGAACTAGATGGTCTTAAAGGTCCCTTCCAACCCAAACCATCCTATGTTTCCATGATTCAATTTGGAATATTTTTTCATTTAAGAAAAGTTAAATGCAGCTCAACCTTCTCTGCTACTTACAGAGGCATGGCAAGTACTTCAGATTCCCAAGACACTGTGGAGCCTAGATAAAAGAAGAATGAGTAGGAGGGTAGGCGACCCCACTGTGGGAGGAGAATCACAATTTGGTAATGACAATCCATTGCAAGGATTTCACCCAGTCAGGCTTTGCATTTTGTTTTCAGTCAATTATATGCAATATTTTCAGTTAGCTAATACTTGCACTCCCTTCATTAACAGGAAAACAAGCATGATGGACCAAAGGCATTTATACATACTGTATCTTCATTTTAGAAAGACTTTTAGCATTCTACAGTGACAACCTTATATGCTAGTTAAAGAAATGTGAGCTGGGTAAATATAAATTCAGAACTGTTTTGAAAACAATACTGAGAAAGCATTTATTGATGGATCATTGTCAAAATAGAAGGATGTATAGAGCAGCATCTGTTTCTGTATGCTGTTCAATAGTTTCACTAATAACTGAGATGATGGAGTACAGAGTACAGTTATTAAATTTGTAGATGGAATCAAGCTGAGGGTGAATATATTGAGAATGGTATAACAATTTAAAATGATCTTTACAAATTGGAGGTATGATCTGAAAATAATCAGATACCGATCAATGGAGAAACATTTATTAGGCAGGCGTTATCCGTTTCATAGACAGGATGGGTCAGAGAAATTTAAAGAGCAGTTCTGCAGGAAAGGACAAAGAGGTTAAAGCTGGGCATACAGTGGGCTAGCTCAACATGATTCAGCAGTGTCATATTGATGGAAAAAAGACCACAGTTCTTTGGGATCAAAGAGAATTTATAACCTTAAGTGTAGCCTGCAAGACGTGAAGGAATCCTTCCTATTGATTCAGCATTTAAAGGCTTCATTCAGAGTAATTTGCCAATTATACATGGAACAGTTGGATAGAATTCAGTAGAGAAAAACAGGAATGTTCAGGTGTCTGAAAATGTGACCTATGAAAAATGATTGAACAAATTGGGTTATTTAACCTGGAAAGCAGAGGACTGCAGGAACACAACAATCTTCAAATACATAAAAGATGTTTTCAAAAAGAGGGAATAATCCATTCTTCATGTTCTCTGCCTAGAAATAATAGGTATAAACTGCAGCTTAATTGGAAGGAGAGTGAAGCACTGGAATAAATTACCTAGAGAATTGGTGGAATCTCCATCTTTTAAAGCCCTTAAGAACGAACTAGTAAAATACTTGTCAGAAATGACATTGACATAATTGTTCTTTCTGGGGCAAAGCAATAATATACTTAATGACATATTGAGGTTCCCTCCAGTCTTGTGCCTCCAGAGAGTTATTGGATGTAAAATATATACCAATTGAGGGATATGAAAAGTTCCACCGTTCTGAATTCAGTAACTGAATAAATGAAGACACAGGAACTAGAAAATAAAGTCTACTAACTATAATTATAAGAGGTAACTTTACACCAAACTTCTTTGTCCTCATTCTTGAACTTTGATTAATCTTTATGGGTCCTAGTTCATCTGTGCATAATATAAAATACAGAACATAGAGGTTATACTTGATACTATGACAAAACTCCAGCTGTAGTCTTCCTAGGTTTCAAATCCCTATCATTTTTTCAAAACATTTATATGCAGCATATAGACATAGTATTTTAACAGATTTCCAGATAATCCACAACGAATACTGTGTATTTGCTTGAATTAAGCAAAAACAATTAGTAGAATTTCTGTGATTTAAAATGATTACAGAATATTTATTCCCAAAAATAACATGTAATTTAAAAAAAGAAGTAGAGCAATCCTTCAAAATATTTTTTGAAGTTAGCCCAAAGGGGTTCCTGCTTTCCACAAGCAATTGAAGCTGTAAAATAAAAGGGCAAGGTTTTTGTACATGGGACAACATAGAATTCAGCAGTGTTTTCTTAAATAAAATGATGATAAAAATTGAAGTGTTTGGTCTCTTGTGTTTCAACACATTTACAAGAATAAATGGAAATAAAAAAGAACACAATCTGTAAGTGGTATAGATGGTTGTGAAAGAAGTTTGTTCCATACTTGGGCAGTCATGAGACAAAAAAGTAAATCAGTTTGACTGGATAAAGAATAGCTAATTCAAAGCGAGCAGAAGCACAAGGACGGGTTTCATTAAAACCAAGGTAGCAGAGCAGAGAAACAGAGCCTTATGGAATGAATACTCAGCTGAGTTGCCCACAATTGGCTTGTGTTTTCTGGTAAGGAGAAATGACAGTTTTCTTAGCTAAACCCATGTTACCCTGCAGGAACAGAAACATTTTCATTTGGTAAAAAAGACACCAACTCCAAATTTAAAGGATTCCAGGACTCTGCAGATCTTATTCCATTAAAAATAAATAAATATATTAATCCGCAGAAATACCGCCACTTTCTAGCAGTGTGTAACAAAATTTGGAATACAGATTTTTACACAGAAAAACAATATTTTTCCTGTTCGCTGAGAGTAAAGACTTTTTTATTATGTGAAGATTTAAATAATCAAACTAGAGTGGATCAATCTGTAATTGTCTATTTTGAGTTTACAGCACAGACTATAAGATTAAATAAACAAATTCTTCTTTAACCACAGTACCTCTCCCAGAAAAACATTGAAGCTTTAGCTGAAAGTTGCCAGTGGTAGGTGATATAACAGTACAATATTTTCAATAATTCCTTAATTAATAATTCCTCATTTAAAACAGTAATAAAATTCTATTTCCAATTTTAACTTTCTCACTTCAGTTTCCTGTTATTTGATTGTGCTATATGTTTGTCTGATGGATTGATGAAGTCTCCCTGTGGTACAGAGCCGTGCTGGAGCAGCGCTTGGAGAGCTGCAGTCTATGGGAAGCCCATGCAGATCAGTTGGGGAAGGATGGCATCCAGCGGGCGGGTCCCACATGGAGCAGGGGCAGAGAGTGGCCGTGAAGAGACAAAGCTCTGTGGGCTGACTGCAGCCGCCCCATTCCTCATTCTCCTGCACTTCTCAGGTGGAGGAGGTTGGATGGGGGAAAGGTGTCTGCAGTTTGCTTTTAGTTCTCACTGCTCTAGTCTGTTAGCAACAGGCAACTAATCTCCCTTATGCTGAGCTTGTTTAATCCATGACAGTAGTTGCTGAGTGATCTCCCTGTTCTTACCTCATCCCACGTGCCTTACTCTCAACATATTTTCTCCTCTTGTCCTTCTGAGGAATGGGAGTGTGAGAGCGGCCTGGTGGGGCTGAGCTACCTACTGGTGTTGAACCATCACAGTCCTTCCTGGTGGCCAACACTGGGCTCTTGAGGAATCTGAGGTATGAACAATGACTGGGAGAGAGGATGAACAAAATGTGGACTGGACATTGTCAGAATGTTAACAGTTATGGGGAACTTGTGTTGTCCTCCTGTGGTGAAGGGATGAGGGTAGGACTGTCTGTAAATTGTCCATCTTCGTCGGTGTTACAAGGATGTTACGGTGACTTTGGTGTGGGGAATTCTTTTCCTTAATGTAAGTGAAGTTTGTGAAGATTATGTGACATATATTGATGAATATGTATTTGAATGATAATTCTTAGATATGTTTTTCACAGAGGTGAGTAATGGAAAGAATTAACATAGGAATAAAAATAAATAATAATTAATACATATGTGAAATAGAATATGTGAATAAAAAGTGAAAATGTATTTTCTTGCATTGCCAACTCTGGAATGAACTCATAAAGCTAGATGGCAACACTGGTGCCACAGTTTTATGATATTAAGCCCTGCAAAATATCTATCACCCTGGTCTGAGAAACTGAATGTCTAAGAATTCAGCAGATAGCATGAAAATACTCTTGACTTCAGCCATGCTAAGATGCAAGAGCAAATGCAAGTATTCATTTACGAAATCTCTGATAGATTATTCAATTACAGATATCAGAAATGGAACAGCAATACAATCTCTGATTATTCTAAGGCCAAAACTAAAATTGTTCTCTCCTACTTTGTGCCTGACAGCCTGACCTGACCACATGATTAGAATCTCTTGTTTTGTACACCTCCAAAATCAGCAAGTTCAATTAACTAAAACTATAGGGAAATTATAGGGAAATTATACACAATCACCCTTGCTTTGAAAAACTGATCATTTCACATTCTGATTGATTGGCCAAGCCCTGATGTCTCCTAGCATGACCTTAGCATGACCTGTTAATGACAGCCCCCAGCTAAATCACTGCTTGAGCTCTTTCTAGCTGAGAAACCTTGTATTCCAAGCACTGCACAAAGCCCTCCATTCACAGAATCAGTAAGACTTAGAAAACCTGTCTTCTGTAAGGCACAACTTCGGTAACTGCAGGAATGGTGCAAAACTAGTTGTTGTTTAAAACACAAAAATGACATAAAGTAATCACTTTGAAGTGATAATGGGCACAGGGGACACCAATCATCAGTCACTACTTCTGCATTGTGTGACTTTACATTTAACTTCATTAAATGCGCATTCTTTGCCCAGCTTCCAGACATTAAAATTACATGGGATGAAGGATCTGGTCTCTCATGTGGCACTCCATCAGTCTTTGCAACCATTGGAAATGTTATCTGTAATGCTGTAATGACTTTGTTTTTTTCCTGTCTCATTGATTAAAAAATGTCCTGTTATAGGGCCAGAGGTACCCCAGGGAACCACCCTGGTAACTTGTCCTTTCAGTGATGGTTCCTCAGTGCACACCTATTGATGAAAACACTCTGAACCTGGACAAGGATAGCCCAGAACAAATGCTATACCCTTGGTATGTTTAAAATGTCTTTAATCTTCCGGGTCTGACAGACTTTGAAAGTAATGTGCCCTAATGGCTCTGAACTTCCAGGGAATTGCTGGTTCAGTCAACAATCCCTGCTGCTGATAATTTACCAGGCAACAACAATACTTCAGTCACAGATATTGACACACTGCCATGTCAGTTCTCTGGTGCCTCACCAGCCATCATGATTTATCTGTGATTGATGAAGTATTGAAAGAAGAAGCTAAAGCACTACTGACAGAAGATTGCTGGATTTGATTAATTTTAGCATAGAACATGTTTATTTTCCTGTGTGGTAGCAGTGAAAATTGGTGAACAAGCCAACCATAATACAATATTTCTTCTGACTGAAAATCCCTTGAGATATTTTTGAAACTCAGGATCTGGAGATATGGTAAATAGTCACGAAAATGTTGGAAAAATAAAATATTTCTCTATAGTTTTCAACAGAACTACAGTAAAGGAGGACAAAATGTGACATGTTGGAGCTGATCCTGAAGATTAAGCGCGGTGAAAATTAGTAAGGAAAATAGTCTTATTCATCTGCGGATACTAGATTACCTGTCAGAACTACTCCTGTTAATCAAATGAAGTACTTTTAGGATCAGGTATTTGACATAAACATTATTACAGAAGTTATTAATATGATAGCATTTTTGGGGCTTTATTTTGATGATCAATATGTAAGATCGCATTTTTAGATGGCAGTTTGCAGTAGACAATAACTTAAATATTCTGACTCTCCTTGGAAGCTGCAGACAATTTGAAGTTTTAGAGCTGTCAGTGCGCTTATGTGTCCATTCATAATTTTAGCTGTCTATGTTCTCTTGCACCAAAGCTTGTAAAATACTTACGACTTCATTTTAGATTACCAGACTAAATGAGAATAAAACTAACTAGTTGTACTAAATATTTTTTTACGGAAAGAATGGAGGATCTATGAAGACCTTTCCTATGTCCATTCAGTTATTTATACACATATGTGTACATTACATAACCTCAGTAATACCACAGCTGGAGTTTTTTGTCTCAGCATAGTACTGAAAAGGCACAAGACAGTTTTACAAATTCTTTCAAGCTCCCCACCCATGGGGTTGTAAACACAAGCAACCAACCTGTAGTCATTTTGAATCTGAAAGCCTGTTATTATTTGCATGATGTGTTTAATCTGCCTTATTTTGTGCTGTGCAATCTCTTCGTGTGTATTCAGTGTTTACATTACACATATGTGAAAATATTGCTATCAAGATTCACAGATCAGACTCAAAAGCTAGACATGCCAGAATCAAGATTGCAAGTGGGGAACAGTGTGTGATTGGATAATTGGACAGTACTATGCCTTAGGAGACAAAATAATTTTGAATAGTCATAATTCTGGAATTTCCTGCATCATCTGCTAGATAACTTCTGTGCTTAAGCATATTTACTAGTTGCTTAGTAGTTTCATCAACAGTTCCTGAAAATGTACCGTTCTGTTTTGAGGATAATTGACTGGGCCTAAAATGCTTATTTTAGTGGTAAATGCGCTGCGCAGAACATGTAAGTTATTTCATATATGTGGCAGATACAAGTGCTTTTTGAAATAATAAAAAATATCTTTATCAGTCAGATTCAGTTTTTGAATAATGTTTAGTGTCAGATTTGATTAAAGTCAGTAGTGGAGAATTAAGAAAAGCACCCACTGTCCCCTGTTGCAAGGTTATCATAGAATCATAGAATGATAGAATGGCTTAAGTTGGAGTGGACCTTAAAGATCATCTAATTCCAACCCCCTGCCATGGGTAGGACTGCCAGCCTCTATATCAGGCTGCCCAGGATCCCATTCAACTTGGTCTTGAACGCCTGCAGGTTACATTCTCCCTCAGTTCACTCAGGCTGTGCTCTATGTTTCTGTCCTTGAACTCAGCTGGTGTCCATAGACTTGGCTCCATTAAATTTTTTGGCAAGAGCTCTTGAGTTTTCCAGCAGTTATGTGTCTATATTCATACTAAAAACCTCCAGAGGTGTCATTCCTTTCACTTCCCACCATATTTTAGAAATTACGTTTGCTTATCATATCCAGTAACACTGAGTTAAAATAGGGACTCTGTTCTTATCACCAAATGCTGGTTAAACACGTTGAGTTTATGGTATTGCTGCTGTTGGTTAGTCGCTATGATTGAAGCAGCTTGGAGACATGCTTTAGTAGTAGACTTGGCAGTGCTAGGTTAATGGCTGGACTTGATGACCTTGTAGGTCTTTTCCTAAATGATTCTGATTCTATGATCTTGTGATTCTCTGAGTAGCCCAGTCAAAACTGTACTGCAGGAAAGGATTAGCTCCCACTCTATTACTTAGTAATACTAGCTTGGATACAGGAAAGGAGAAAAAATCTTTAAAGAAGAAAAGTGTGAAGTCTGAAAAATAAATTTCTAGACATCCTGAAATTGGATTCCAGAGGATGCATCTTACAAAAATACTGAAAAAAGTTCCACAATTCTTTTATCTGTCACATTAGGCATAACACTTATGATTTATTGTGCTTGGGGATTTATTTGATTTTTAATGTTGCATTTATCCAAGCCAGTGAACAGTGAACTCCAGATGGGTTTTTGTACACTCAGTTTATATCTGCATACTTTAAATCCCGTCCTGGTAATTATCCATGGATAGTCAGGTCTATGGTACATAAAATATTCCCTACGCTAGTCTATCTAAACTTGCTCATCTAGTTTGAGTTTTTTATTACTCAGGATCTAAGTAGAACAATGCCCAGCTTTGGCCTTAGATCCAGCAAAAACATGTTGCTGGTTGTTTTTGTAGCATCAGCTCTCAGAATAATGCTTCCTGTAGAAACATAATCAGTGTCTCACTGAGCCTGCATTGTTAAAATGCAGAATGAGAAGAGATGTAAGGATACAGAATAATATGATTGATTGTTGGAGTATTTTTTAGAGCGTTTTAAGAGGGAGCGTTAGTTTTATTGTCAGAAGAGAGGGCACACAAAAAAGGCAGAAAAACAAGGCTGGGGACAAACGGGAATGAAAGAAAAGGGTTTGCTGGCAAACAGTATGAAGGATGGTACGGGGAGGTAGTTGATAACACTACTGTTGGATGCAAACACTCAATCAGAAAAAATAAACTTGGTAAAATTTATCATCACAAAAAGTTAACAAAGTTTTTCCAAAGTCTATAAGCAATCAGAAAACTAACCCAGCTGTATTCCTAAAAAAAAACAAGACATGTAATCTACAAGCAAAATTACAATAAAAAGGTGATTCTTTTAGTCTTTTAGATTTCATAAGTCTCATTATTATTGCATTGCTCTTACTCAGAATTAAGTATATAGCATTTTCAGACAAAACTACTAGTTATATAACTTACAGAATGGTATCAGCCATTTTTCCCATTTGAATGGAAATCTCTGAATTCATCAGAACTTGGCCTACTCTGAGATTGTGTGTGTTTATGTGTCGTTGCACAAGTACAGATAATTGAGCATTTGCAGCTGGATGTGTGCATACATTACATCATTTTAAAAAGCAGGTTGCATCTTCTCCTGCAGACTAGAAAATTTTCTACTTGTATATTCGTTTTCAATTCAATTCAGCTAAAAGAGTGTTTGAGCAGTTAGTTGATTTTTATTATCAGATTTGTTTGCTGTCCAGCCACTATTTCAGTCCTAGTTTCTGCAAGGATCTCAGAAAACCCTCAAGGCAAAATGAGATCCTGCTTTTGCGTTTCTGTTGTTCACAAACATAAATCACTGAAACAACTGATCAGTTGTTCCAAATTTTTATCAGTCAGAAACTTTACGAAGTTGGAAGAGTAAATTAAGCTGGTAACTCGAGCTCTTCTGTAACCTTCTGAAATTCTCATTTACCTGAAAACAAATACTAAAATGGTCTCGTAATAGATACTATGCAGAGGCAGAAATATCTGGCTCTGAGTGAAGTAACAAAAACTTATCAGCATATGGTGCTGATTCATGTTCATGCCCTTGTAATTTCACCTGATTAAAAATACTAAGAATTGCAAAAATTAACCTGGCCTTTCTGCAATCACTTGCACCTGGGTAAACTTTACACAAAATACTCTATTCTGATTTGACATTGTTTTATTCACCTTTTTCTACAGTTTAGAATAATACACAAAGCACAGGACTGTGTTTGGTCCCTGTGTGTTTAGGAGAAGATCTATCAGAGGATAAATTTCAGAGCAACCACCACTAGCAGGAAAGGAGTTTTTCTGACTTCTCTGTCTCTCCAGCCAGGAATTATATGTAGTGTCTTCATGCTGGTCTACCATTTGGAAAATTAGCAGGCGTGCATCCATAGTCTATCTGCTTCCACTATAAATGATAAATACATTTTACATTCATAAAAGGGGAAGCACGTACCTTCAACATGTTTTTTATTAAAAATTTAAAGACAGCACTGCAGGAGTTGCTGGGTGAAAGAGCACAGTGCATGTCTCCTGTGAACTGCATCCCAATACCACACAGTCTGCTCCTCAGCACTTTCTGCTTCTCAGGAGGTGGATGGGGGCGGTGGGGAAGAGCAGTTTCTTTGAAGTGCAATGCATTATTTTGGAGATATACTTAGCATAACTCTTTACATTGCTTTAGATTGCTTGTCACGATTTGGGGGGGGTAGGGAAGTGCTGGCAGAGTGCCACAGCCTGCTGGGCTATGCTGTGTTTGCCTAACGAGTCTCATAAGCTTTCCTTAATGTTACATAGAACAGTGCATGTGAAACTGCTGCAGAAGGTCTGTCAGAGCTGGTACATGTCTTGGGGGAACAGATGTACAAAATAAACTTTGTGCAATGAAGTCACATTAGAGAGATCTTTCCAAATTTTTAAAATGCACGATACTACTCCATGTGTGCAGTATTGGCTCCTTCAGTGCTTGTGCCTGTTTGTGCCAGAAGGACAGGAGTGCAAAGAAGAGGTTACAGTCTGCCTGTATGGGAGATGTCTTTTGAGGCACATACAGGATTTTTAAAACAGAGAACAGCAGGTCTGTAGATACAGAAATGCTCAGCCATAAGACTGGTAAGAGGCTTCCACACAAGCAGTTCAACAGTGAAAAAAATTGTTCATAACATTTGCAAATGCTGAGCAAGCAGCTTAAAAATGGAGAAACTGTGCTTGGAGTGAATGGCTAGGGAGGTCTGTACACAGTCCTTTTGCTCTTGGTCCTGTACAGACAAGAGTACAGTTGCTACTCACCTGTCTTTCCTCTTGGTGGCTTCATGGAAACTCTAGGTCTTGGAATGGCACCAGTCTATGTTTGCATAGGAAGCATCAAAAGCTTCAGCAGCCCTGCTGGTTCTGCTGCTGTGCAGGAAAGGAGCCATGGTTGGCAGCTCTGGCACGTGCTGCTTCTCACAACATGGGAGTCTCTCTGGTCCCTCTAGACTCAAAGACTCCAGCCTTGAGGCAGATGGCATCTCAAAGGAATGCAGTAGTGAGGAACGAGAGACTGAATTTAGGGAAATAGAATTTTCTCAACAACATTTTCTGTTTTGTCCATTTACTGTCCCTAAGCATTCCTATCATCTCTAGGCCATAGCAAAGCCAAGCTATGCTCTGCCATAGCCTTCCCAATGGGCTTCTGACTTCATTTTCACACTGAACACAATAGAGCTTGTCAGTTATCCCATCTGCCTCTGTGTCCATCTATACCAAGCACTTCTAGCAAATATGTCTTATCCAACTTATGCATAACCAATGACTTTCCAAGATGAGATATTAATAGGAAAGACCTACCATTCTTAAGTTATTATGCATGCAGTACACTGAACTTGCTGCTGGTGAGATGAAGAGTGTGATGAGGCCCAAGGAAGGAAGAACACTTAGAGCTTTCTGTGCAAACTGTTCCAAGCTTCGTACTTAGGTTAAGCCCCTACTGAGTCCTTTACACCTGAACACCATGCTGAGGCATGAGAGTCCAAACACACAGCATATTACTTACATCATAGTGGTTACATCTAACTGTGTCATAGTTGTGTTTCTTCTGTCCTTTTGGAATTTTCAGGGCTGGAGAAGAGAGATCTGTGTCTCTGTGTGTTTTGACTGTCCTCAGAAACTGGAGCAACCAGCTCCAAGTGCCAGTGCAAAAGTGAGCTTTGCAGCTCTTAAAGGTCAAGAAAGATCTCAGATTCCATGATTTTTAGTTTTCATGTCCCAGTTTTACAAGAGGAAAGCCTGGAGAGATGAAGAAAACGAATCTTAGGTTAGGAGTGAGATGCCATTCCCGCCCTAGCTGGTTATAGAAGCATTTCTGGCTACCACATCCAGATTTGGTGGCTACACTACGAAACAGCAAATCCTAAGTTTATGAAGTGGGCATGAGCACACCTCTGGTCACTGGTGGCAACTGTTAGTGACTGAGACAATATGATATAACCAGTACAACCAGTAACCAGTATAACCAGTAACAGTGCCAGATAGCCCATAATGTTCCTTGGGATTACAGTCTGATGTACTGATACCTGTATTTTGTCTTGTCTGTTGTTTTATTGGTTTGCAAACACAGTTACAAAAGATAAGCATTTTAAAGTATATATATAACAGATTTAATGACCAAGATCCTTCCTAGCTGCACCAGTGGCATAGCTTAGGAAATAGGCAGCTTGACCTCCAACTGTTAGGACTGGCCTCCTCTAAATCAGCTTCCATGCAGACATCTCCTCTGTCCCTTTGTTAGCAATAGCTCCCTTTAGGGCTGTTGAGATTTGCTTGCTCTCTCCTTTGTCTCCTCGTTAAAGCTTCCTTCCTGTTCTCGCTTGGATTTATATCTCTAAGGCCTAAATCTCCTTTCCCTCCCCCACTTCCAGAGCTGGACTGTATAAGTGCAAATGTCTGTTAAGCAGCTTTGATTTTTCTCTTTCTTCCCATTCCCACTGGCTTCCTTTTGTATCTGCTTTCCCGTGCATTTTTTGGTTAACACTTCTCTTGTATTTTTCATATTTTAAAATAGTAAAATGTGATGAAACACACAGAATTCATTAACTGTGATGCCTGTTTATAGACTAAAGAATCTCTGCTGTGAATACAAATGGTGAACTTGGTGTCAAAATTGCTTTTCCTCAGACACTATTGCATTCTCCAGGCTCTGTGACACCAGGTGTCCCAAAGACTTTCCAGAAACTCCACAGTTTTTTTTCTCCCCCAGTGCAGGACAGCAGCTTTCCTGTCATTCTGTGGCAACAGACCAGGCTGTACGAGAGCAAGGGGCCTGAGGTGATGTTCCGCAAATGCATGGCATGCAGGGCTGGCATGGAGAAGGCAGTTCTCTGAAAGCCTGCTGTGCTTATCAGTTTGCATGAATGTGGCAGCTCTGTGGTTAGTATAAGGCTAGATTCCTGTCAGAGGGTGTAGGCTGTGTCCTTTTGGATACAGAAGGGCCTCGTCTGTGCTGCGAGCACCATCTGCCTGTCCCTGTTGCAACACTGGAGCTGAGGTCTGAAGGCTGCCCTCCCTCCTTGCTCAGCCCAGGAGTACCCTCAGCTCTCGGCACAACATGAAAGTTGCAGCCCTTGTCAGGAGGTTTATCATTTCAAACCAGGTGCACAGCAGCACTTAGTAAATAGGCCCTGCCAGTATTTAAGTCTCTTGCTATCAGAATTAATCAGATGTCTTGGCTGTGATGAGTTTCCAAATGCTGTCAAAGCTTGCAGGGCCACCTTGGGGTGGGTGATGTTATTTGAGTACTGTGTCGTTCTTCTGGGAATAGCTAGACCTGTAATGTACACATCCAAACTTCCCTCCGGCTATTTAAGGAGGAGATCAATAGTTCTTAGAAGGGCCTCAGCTTTTCTCTTCAAAATGTACATTTTAAAGTGTTGGCTGGACAGTATCCCCTTACTTCTGGCTGCTGCACATCAATATTTATTTTATCCTAGATTTAGAAATAAACAAATGCCTACCACTTCACACCGATGGAAAACAAAAACAAAAACAAAAACAAACAAAAAAACCCAACCAGAACAAAGGAAAAATTAAAATGAAAACGAAACCAGAAGAAATCCAATTTACTTTGCTTTCAGATAACTTGACGGTCAAGTTCCTAAGCATAAGAGCACCTGATATTAATTACGAGCGCTGAAATGAATGCCTGTCATTTGAGCACAGAGGTAATGTATTCTCATTAATAGTATCCAGTTACTGGTACCTCAAAATATTGCCCATCAAAGCTTTCACAATGCAAATAGAAAAGCAGAATATGTTCTTAGATCTGAGCTAGGTGAATTAAAATAAAATCAATTTCAGTGCATCAATGTATATCATTAATTTCCATTTAAGTCTTATCAAATGGTATTTAGCCTGAGTAACTCTAGTGAGGCTAGGTGCTCTAGTAACTGAATTGCACTAGATGCTTGAGATCCTATTTTCATGAGAAAAATTGCCTGGCTAAAAGGATAATTACTATGCTAAATATTACTGCTCTTTCCGCTTTCTGCAAACAAAGCTGAATAGCAAAGTGATTGGTATATAAAATGTGTCTGCATATGGGAATAAAGAACTGAAACACTGGCAATAGGAAAGCTTTGCATTCAGTATGTAGTGTGAAAAGACATTAAAATATTGTGAATCAAAACACTCAACTAAGATGCTGTCTTTTACTTTACGAAGAGCCATAGTACACTAGTCAGCTTTGTGGGGAATAATAAATGTGATTTAAAAGTTACACACTTCATCAGTACATAATAAGGTTTACAAGTCAGAATATAGCCTCCTTTGTTCTTTCTGTTTTACTGTGAACTCTCTACACATGCAGTTTTCCTTCCCAGAACTTTCCAGCTGACCTTCTTTAAGGTTAAACATGCTCCGGCATTTATATGTGGGCTAGGAGGAATCTGCTGTGAGGAGTTAAAGAATTTCCAGCATTATAACTGTTCCGTTAGGGATGAGCTGAGATGGAGGAAAACCGCATAGAGTTACTTATGAAGATTCTTTTAAAGCTTAGCCTGAAGAGAAGTTGGTGATCATTCTCACCTAAGTCAGGCATATAGCCATGGATGGCTACTTCATTTGCCCAGGCTGATTAAGCCTTACAGTGGCTGTGGATAATTATCAGGTAGCATGGTATTCAGAACTCCTTTTCCAGCATGCAAAATAGTTTGTGTTCAATTAAACTGTCTGGCTGTGACATACAGCTCATGTGGGCATCACTGTGGGACATCTTTTCATAAAAATTTCTTCACTGCAATCAGAATCTCCATCCTTGGGAAACAAAACAGGTCTGATCCTTTAAACTCCATTAACCTCAGGATTATCCGGAGATGCACAGGCATTCAGCAATTAAACCCCTTATGAAACATATGTTATTTATTAGAGCAATATGTTAACATTTTTATTATTTATCAAAGCTTATTTGTAACTTAGCATGTATGCATAATGAAACCCTTCTACAATATGTTGTTAACATGCAGAAACAAGAGTTTCAATATGTTACAGATAACCTTTACCTATAGTACCTCGTGCTGTTAAACATAGCTGGAACACGGATTAAATCGTGCCAAAAATGACCCACTAAGCTTGCAATTATTCACATTTTTTTTTTTGTGATGCCAGAGAGAAAATGCTCACTGGATATTTGACGTCTAATTTTCAGTAAGCCTGTTCTACCAGGAAAAAGAGCTACTCAGGTTTTCCATGCTTATCTTTCTCTCCACCACACTGCTTTAAATATTGCTGACCATGTTCTGGCTGCTTATGCTCCACAGTGAGTGAAGAGAGAGAGGACAGTTGAGCTCTGACGCTTGCATTGTGCCAAAACAATTCCAAAGTGAATTTTTGGTAACAAGTGGAGGAATCACATTTCAGCTGGTAGATTCTTAAGTCAGCAGAGACTTCTGCTGCTATTTCCCATGCCACACTTCCAGGCCCTCCTACCAGATAAATGCATTATTTCTCCAAAGAGCTGCAGTACAGGAACTACCCCTTTAAGCATCCAACCAGTAATCTGATCTCCATAGTTTTGTTGGGGCTGAAGACTACTGGACTTTGAGAGTTGTTGAACAAAACTGATGGGTAGAATTTATTAAAACAAGAATTTACAAAACTTTCAGCACAATTGGATTTGATTTCCATTGAACTCATAAGTAGGAAATACTCTATTCTGCCGTAAATTGATGTAGGATAAGTCATTTGTCTTTGATGATCTACAGTTTCTGATACACTTTCTTTCTTTGCCTAATGATTCATTTCAGCAATATGCTTAATCAATGTTTGCTGATGTTCATGGTCTAATGCTTACTGACAGCAGGTGCAGAAAAAGTAAATCCCCATCTGCATAGAAATCTTGCTGAAACTCAGCAGCATGCTGTTTTGCTGTAATTTTTGTAGACAGGTGATTTTTCATGGTACCTCCAGAAGGTCCCTCAAAGCTCCCTGCTGTTACCTCTGTTTTCCTACCTGCAGCTATCACAAGTTACAGTTTTGTTTGCAGCCTTACATGAGGTGCCTTTTTAACGTATATCTATTTATTTTGTTTGATGGACTTTCCTTTAGATTCAGCTCAGATACCACAGTTTGCATCAGGACTTTGATTTGGTAGACTGATGGCCTCCTTTCACATGTTCCTGCTGTTCACTGAGGCAAAGAAATGTCATGGCTAGGTGTTAAAGGCGCAGAGATTGCGTGTCCTAGGGAACAGACTTCTGAATGTTTTATACAGTTCCTGGAAAAATTTGGTCGTTGATGTTGGTTTTGGGAAGATTTTTTTTTTCTTTCATTGCTGTTGGGTAGTACTATATCAGTAAGATGTGGTTAGGTATACTTCTCTATGCTGCTACCTAAAGGTTTTAAAACTTGGATTAGAGGTTTAAAGACTAGGGCAAACAAAAATTGTAACAATGTGTTTCTAAAAATGAGGAAGTTTGCATAGTTACTTATTTTATTGTTTTTTTTAAGGTTCAGCATTGCTCTCTTGTCCCTTTTAACAAAAGCCTCAAGAGGTGGGACAGCTTCCGTGATTTGCCTGGACTTGTGTTTTTCCCACAAAGGAAACAAAAAAGAACATTGTTTATATTGGCTAAGATCAAAAAAATGGCTAGAACATGTCTTGGAAAGCTCCAAATTTCATGTTAAAAATAAAACAAACAAACAAAACCTCCAACAACAAAAGTGTACATTTCAGAATGTACATAGAATAAGGGGAAAAAACAATTACTAGTGTCATGGTTTTATGATTTTCGGTTATTGGTATTCCACATCATAACATCATGTAGTGGATATACCTGGTTCTCAGAAGAGAAGGACTACTACAGTCCCCACGGCACTTTGCTGCTTTGTTACCATTTTCCAGCTGGAGGGAAAAGATAAAAGCTCACAGTATAAAAACTTGCAGATCACGAGACCTCGTCCCTTTTTCCACCATCTCTCGTCTTGGCAGCACCTCGCTCTCCAGCCGTCTTATCGTCAGTAGTAGAGTAAGGCCTACCTTGATTTTGGGACATTCTCTCTCTCTGTATTGGATTTATCAGCTTAAGTTGTAATTATATTGTATTATAGTGTGTTGTTTTGCATTCCGACATTTTATTTAGTAAATTAGTTTGTTTCTCCTCAGATTATTGCCGCTGTTCTTTGCTCACAGGGCCATCTCCCTACCCTTTTCCCCTTTTCCCTTTTCCCGGGGCGTGGACCCGTGGATCCCCCATCCCCTTTGTCACGGAACCGGGCCGAACGCCCGTAAACCGTTGACAACTAGTTAGGGATTTTTTTTCTGTTGATTTAAGAGCTAGGTTTTTAATAGTTTAACTGTATAATTCCACATACAGATTCAAAATCTTCAGCTATTTTATCTGATTTTTAGGTAGAAAAAATTAGATAAGCTGAGCTACTGGTTCAAAGACAGAAAATGAAAATCAGAAAATAATTAAACCAGGCCGCGTGAGAATAATCTCAAAGCAGGCTGAAGCTAAGCCAGTTGTAGCTCAGGCTCAGCTGTGCCTATAGAACAAAGGCAAAATGCAATACAGCAGGGAAAAGCTGTAGGAAGAAATGCATTAGAACATTACCCATTACAGTATGGCAGAGAAAAATGAGACTCATTGTTGCTAGGTTTGTCAGAAAAGCTTTTGGGTGAAAAATAAGCAACCAGCAAAAGCAAAGGTCTTAATGTCATTATTCTGCAACTGTTTAAAAGACATTGGTAACTAGAAGATGCCCATGACAAACATGGGATTGAATGCCAGCTATAACTGAGGCTTAATTTGTAACTTAACAGTCTGTGTCAGGAATCCAGTTAAAGAAAATAAATGGAAAGGTTATATTGCCAAGCAAGCTGGAGAAAAAGACTTCGAATAGCTGGTATTTGTTAAATGTTCAGAGAGTTGTTTTAGAGCACTCATAAAATGCAGGATGGAGATACATGGAAATTAAATGAAATGAAATCTGAATATAAATCATTTTCAGTCCTTTTGTGCAAGCAGACAGAAAATTGTTCCAGTTCCAAATAAGCAGAAGGCTACAGAGGGTAATGCCAATCACCAAAGTGGTAAAAATTAAAATGATATTTATTTCTGAGAAATAAATATTATGAAAGCTATCAGGAGGAACAGATTAACAAGTCAAAACAACTCCTAGTAACAGATCAGTTCGTTCTTTCAGAATGAGGAGAACTTTCTGACAGCAGAATAAGCAAGACAATTTATTACACTACAGGCAGATTTCATAGTCCTAGCTAGGGAGCTGGAAGCCAAAATTTGTCTCAAAGAATATTAGTCTACACCGGGTTTCATTTTTCCATTTAACTTTCAGGGGAATTAAGTCCTATCTTCTGATGCATATTCTGTTATAAACATATGGGTTATAACAGCTTGCTAATTATATGACACAGGTAAGAATTTCCTGACTCCTCTTGCCACTGTTAAGGTTAATTATATGCATAAAATTTTGCAAAATAAAACCCAAATTGGAAACCAGAGACATTCAGTACAGTTCTTCAGTTTGCTTTTATTCAAGAAATGTTTTATTCAAGTTTTTTTTTTTTAAAGTAAATTTTAAGGAAAACAGACTTGCACAACTACATCTGATCCACATCTGTTATATCTAAGTCTCTAGTGCAAATATTTTGTTAAGTGGCATTTCTTTCAGCATCTTCTATTGTTGCTGTTGCTAGTTTCTGCCTTTGTATCTCCTTTTTCAATATTGTTAATGCTAACATTTTGCCTAGTCCCCTTCTTGTTATTCCAGAATCATAAACGATGCTTGTCACATTGTGGATTTTTGACATCAACTGTGATGCTGAAAAGAAAAAGAAGTTAAGATTTTGAATGAAGAATAAATTATAGGGAAATTAAAACTCAAGATCCCTAAATAATGCAAGTTGAGAAGAAAAATAAAAACTATTTTTTAAGCTCTGGCATTTGAATTGATTTTGTAAGTCATTTCCATTAAATTAAATGCCATTACTGGTGGTAGACTATTCACACAGTTAATTTGGGGAAAATATATAGATCAGCAGTGGGGAGAAAATACAAAGAAGAATTTCTATGAAGCTGTTTGCAAGTAAAAGCACAAAATGTACCAGTACAGATGACGAGCTGCTATTTTATTGTTTGATTCTTATTAAGCAAAATGTCTGAAAGAGTTAATGCTTTTGCTAGAAGACACCCACAGAAATTCACAAAAGACCTGGCTTCAATGCAATGGCATGTAAGAAACTCTAGTGCAACACCTGCAAGCTACAAGGTCTGAGTTTTTTTGCTTTGAGAGGCATTCCTTTGAGTATGAACTGAAAATGGGTGCCCTTAATTGTGGCATAAGGCAGTCTGCACCTTGACCTTTCTCTAATCTTCTGGATTGCTCTGAGTCACAAAGCACTGTGGATCAGCCACGTGTGCCCCGGCAGATCTGATTCCTCCAGGTACGTGCATTACAGGATCCTTTCAGGGTGCTAGCCACTCACATGGGAGCCACAAGCAACTTTCTCTGTTTGAAATATGACTTAATTTTAATAAGACAGCAAAGGCTAACAGAGAACAGGCTTGCTGAGTTAATTTAATAATTGTTCTTTTATTGTTAGTCAATACTGGTATTTTACTTTCCCTGTAAACTGTCTTGTATTTTATCTCTCCTACTTGTCTGCTCAGTTGACTTTTTGACACCATCCATTAATACTGTGCTGAAATGGTGTTCTGCTGTGGCTTCTGAGACTGGGTTAAACCGGTTTGGGTAGCGTAGCAGAATCAACATGTGTTACACCGAAGTCCTGGATGTTTACTGATTGCCTGATTCTTCTGCAATTGTTTCCCCATGTCTTCATTTCCTGTCAAATCAGCAACTGAAGTAACTCTTAAGCACATAGTAAACAGATTAGTAATAATAAAATGGAATATATATGTTCTATGATCAGACCTCCCTGAGACAGTGGTACATAACCTTCTTCTGTCCCCTTCCCAAGAGGCGTTGTCAGAGTGGAGTTAACAGGATATGGTTAATTTTGCTGCTTGCTTTTAATTGCTTCCTAGAAACAGCCACCAAAATGTGGAATTGAAACCAACGTTAAAAAGCTGCTGCTTCGTTAGTGGGTACCACTCGTTTGTTTGTGTGCATGGAGCAGTGAAAGGGAAGGAGGGACTAGGGCATGTTGTGCATTTGGGAATTCATCTGTCCTCTAATTGCAGCCTGATACTGAAAATGCCAGAAGCTGATCAGTAGTAGGCAGCAGAACTTTGCAAGAGGGATTGCCTCTGAATCTGGCAGCCTTTGACCACCCCAGATATTTTTAATATGTGTCTCTATTTTTAATATGTGTCTCTAGTTACCACTGGTTAGTATCCAGTAACTTTCTCAAGGCTTTTTAGAGGTTCCTCCCCTATGTGAGATACTGACTGCACTTAGTCCAAGCTGTTTGAGTAGTAGAGATTACATTTGTATATGAAAGGTATGCACAACTGGTGTTTTAGTTGTGGCTATTTATGCATATAAAGTCAGTTCACCTTACACACTGTTTGAGTGTAAATAATTCAATAAAACGTTTTCTGTAGAAGGAGCTTGCTGAAGGGTAGATGCTGCTTCTGTCCTAAATAAGACAACAAACACACACTTTCTTCCTCTTGGCTACAAACCCGGTAACTGCATTCGTAATGTTTTTGGCTTCCTCAGTCCAGAAAGACCCACTATTTCCCTGTTCAGCATTCTGGTATCAATTCTTTCTTAGTCTACAGTTATTTAACTGTTAGCAGGAAACAACTGATATCAGGTAGCAACAATTTGTTGTCATCATTCATAATGTGGACAAGTTCACAAAAGGTTTCATATGTTTTTTGTCACACATGATATACAAACATTGCAATCAACTGCATTTTAAACCCAAGGCTAAGGCACTACATAAGGCTAATTTCACTCTTTTTCCAAAGGGTTGTACATGCTATCAAATTGACTTTCATAGAAAGACATGGAGAAAATTCAGACCCTCACAATCCCTTAGCACTCAGCAGAGCAGTGCTGTACTTGCAAGTGCCACTGGAGATTCCACCTGTCCTTGCCCATGCACTCCTGAATTGCTGGTGGCCTGATCCCTGTGTGCTTTTATGGTAGATGGATGCTGGTAGCCGAGCCAGAGGCACCCGATGGCAGCAGTGTGTGTGTGCATGCATACATGTGTATGGAACTAAGCTGGCAAAGTTCCAAATTCTAGCATGCTTTCTCAAGATGCTGTACAAAAACAACCTGATCTACTGAACTTTCAGTCCAACTGTTTGATGAGAGACTTCTGGGTATGCAAGTTGTGGCCACATGATCCTTCATTTAGTTTATTGCAAACACGACAGAGATGGATTCTGATGACTATGTTAAACAAATGGTGATCTCAGTTTAGTTCCTCATGGCCAAAGCAATCAGTCGGAACCAGTACTTCTGTTTGTAATTCCAAAAATGAAATGGAAATGTAAAGAGAAATGACAGTTTAGGGATTCAAGTTAAATAATGCTGGTTGATTGACTTGTACCTTATGCTGTGTATCCTGTGGATCATGGCTATGTACTTTTTTGGATGAAGGCAATCTAACTCATTTAGCAGGCATTAATTCAATGTTTAAACAGTGCTGCCAAAGAATAAGGGTCACATATTTATCCTGGGCTAGTGCCAAAGATGTTGACATTTGAAAGGTAAGTGTTAAATTGTCCTACCTCTTTGTCTTACTATAGTTTCAAAAGATGATGATGGAAAGGCACTGACAAGTTTGCTAGTGAAAGAAAAATACACATCTGAAATATTGTGCACTACTATGCAATCTGTGTTCCACCAGAATGTGCACCTTTGCTCTACTGATTTAGTTGTGTTTCTTCCCTATATGGTGTTTAGGAAAGTAAGGCACTTCTCATAAACATCTCCTATGTATAAATGGAACTCAATTGACACACTAGTAACTAGATGACAACCAGGTATGTTTTCACTGTCTCTTCTTCAGATTTTGAGGCAGCAAGCAGGAAAATACTCCTTTGAGATCTAAAGTCTGACGCCTCCCTCAAGAATAAGTCAAATAGGACTCACTTTTCTCTTTCTAACCTGTTTTTCTGGAGGCATACAAGATCTACTGTTTCTGTCACTCAGGAGAACCCTCTTCTCTTGAAAGTCTGTTGCTGCACAATAAAGCTGATGTCTAGGATACTTCTCATGGAAGGAAGAAACTTGTAGTCTAGTACTTGATGTGTACCTATGTTGCACCAGGGAGATTATGATGTAATGTGACCAACAGAGTGGCCAAAAGCTGTGTTGTCCTTCTCTTGGCAGAGCACTCTGGATGCCTCGCTGTGGAGCTAGGCAGCTTCTTTTTCTTCTTCACTCTCCTCATGATTCTTGAAATCCTCATTGGATAACAGCATGGTGTGAGCTGTGGTGGTGTGGAATGCCCTACTGGCAGCAGGCAAGAGGAGACACTTGTGGGATACCTACATTTGTCTTCTATCTGACTGAGGTAGCAATCTTGCTTTCTTGCTTTCTGAATGAATGCTTTAGTTTCCCAGCTGTTAATCAAAAGATCGGGTAAAAGGAGAGGTTCTGTGGCTGCATTTGGAAAGAAAACCACAATAACTGCACTTTATAGAAGCCTGAGCCACCTGTCTGTACATTAAGTAGGGCAAGAATACCTCTGCCAAATTTGACTCTCCAGGAGATGTAGGCTAGTGTTAAAATTCCGGTCAGGTTCATGTGAGAGAGGTGGAGGAAACAGGACTTGGGTAGGAACACTACATCTAAAAGCGAGATGCAACCCCTTTTTCACCTAAGCTCATTACCTATTGCCCTGCTCTGCTCAATGCCAGGCCTGTCTTTTTATGACACATACTAGCACTTGCTTTGAAAAAGCTGCCTGCCACTTACTCAAGCAGCAAATTCATTAAAAAACTGTATTTTGTTGTCAGTAGTTGCTGTGTGCTGCTTTGTCTTGTAAAAAACTAAGATTGCGCTTGCACACCATGGGACGTGGGTAATTTGTAAGTGTGAACTATAGCTACTATCCACTGCATGTATAATTCAGCCTGCCATATATAAAGCAAGGAAGCAGAATAATTATTGATCACGCTTTACTTAAGAATTCAAATGGCTAACATAGGAACTATACATCACAATGTTTTATTTCTACTGAAAACTAAATACTGTACCACCATTTCTACTGTTGCATGATTCAATAGGGAAACTTAAACACACATTTCACAATGCTTCTGGCACAATTTCTGATTACAGATATATACATGTATTACAGAGATGCGTCATGTGGCTAGTACTTCATTTTCCACAGTGATGTTACTTCACCTATCTGGGCGTTCACTTCAGAAGAAATGAAGCACTGCACAGAGAGCTAGTGTACCTGGAAAAGAAAGGGCCACATATGGCTCTCCAACTCAAGCACTAAGACTGGGAAAGTGCTTGTCCACCTCTGCTGTTCTACACAGTCTCACAGAGTAAAATTAAGTACTTGCTAATGATGGTGCTGAATCTACTTGGTCCATCTATTGCCTTGTTGGTTTCAAATTTTGAGGGAAGCGAAATAGTTGCACATTTGTCATGGTTCTTTGGAGTTAAGGACAACTAGTTATGCCTCACAAGTGAGTAAGTGTGGTTTCTGAAAAGTGGTTTCTACACATTCTTTACATTCCTTTTTCTGAAAAGATTGAATAACTCAGTATCTTGATTCCTGTTTCACATTTTTGACAGCTTAAATGCTCCTTATGGAAGAAGAGGTTACTTCCCTGCAGTAGGTACATCCAACACCATGTTTCTGCTGAGCCTGCAGTGAATCAAATTAATCTCTGCATGCTGTACTAGTAACCCTCACTGCTTAATCTTGACTTGGTCCTTCAATTCTTTTTGTCACTGCAGTTATTAAAGTGCAGGACAACAAGTATTTTGTGTGTGAGGACAAGTGTAAACACAGTACAGTCCGTGTAAGAAAATGGGTAGATGCTCATTTTGTTTCTAGAAATGTGGGCTTATTGTAACAAATTTTGAAATATATTGTGGAATAGAGCCATTCTGCCCTCTTCCAGTTACCACACTTTCCCACTAACACTGTCAAAACATACAAATTATGTAGTAGAGCTAAAATGACTTTGATAAGCAAAAAAGAAACTAGTGAGACCTGCACACTAAGCAAATACCCTAAAATTTTTAATATTTCCCTTGCCACAGATACGTTTCCTGCCACTTAAGCTTATGGTAGGTATACTGCATTATACAAAATGCCACATCACAGAACAATAAAATGAATTTATGGTAAAAAGTATACCTTTTCAGTTTAAACTAGAAAGCCTACTCCTCTTCCCTTCTATATAGTCTTTTTTATGCACAGCACTTATTTTTAAATGTTTTAAAACCAAATAGAAAAAAGCCCTCAGATTCTTCCTGCATACCCAGATGCAGAAATACAAAAATAAAATCTCACTGCAGAACTAAGCTCTGAACTGCCCAGAATGTCCCTCTGTTATCAAGTTAGTCATGTTCATACATCACAAAATCCGCAAATTCTACGTGTTTGTCAAAACCGTTTTCTTAGTTACATCTGCTTATATTGAAGAAAATAGCACAAAATTGTATGAACTTCAGTGGAAAAAGGGTCCATTTCTAAAATAACAACTTTGAGCAGAGAGTTCCTCTTGTGTTTTGGGTGTAAGTAAGTTTGACTCAGAAGCTCTTGCCAGAAAACTGTTTTTACTGAAAGAGAATAGAAGCTGGCAAAATTTAGGTGATAATTTCTAGATTTCTGTGGATGCAATTGTAGGGCATATTTGGAGGAAACAGACAATTTAGTGCTGTATGTCCTCTCCTTCTTCCTTATTTTCTTGACTTCTGTGCTATATCTGGATGTCCTTGGTACAAACGCAAAAGCTGATTATTTTTAAGTACATTGTGTTTAAATTCCTTATACAAATGTGTATGTGGATATAACATTTATGACACCCATTTAGCTTCCTACTATAGAAGCAATGTCAAAATATATACTTTCAAGCATGAGTAAGGCAGATGTGAGAAACCTGACCTGGAAAATGACCTAGTTTCATGGTCTCTATCTGTCCTAGTTTGTACCAAAATGATCTGAAGACATTTGGTGTCTACAGATGTAACATTGCAGGTCTCTGGTTCTCTTTCTCATTTATGAGAGCCAGATATAATCATTATACTGTTTTCTAGGATATCAGAAATGACTGGTTTTCTCAGTGTCTGCGTTGTAACACTGAGACATGTATAGAACTCAGCAAGAGATAAATGAAGAAAATCTGTAAAACTTAAAAGCTTTGTGACATAGGTACATGTGTATATATATGTGTAATTGTGATACTAAGACTACTGTGGGAGCTGATGGCAGTTCCTAGTTCCCAGGTCCAGATAAGTACTCTGGCTTTATCCCAGCTGTGTGTTTGGATGAGATCACCATGTACACCCTTGTTTATTCACACCCCAGAAGCATGTCATGGTATCTGCTGGAAGGAATCTCAGGTACTTTGTCCAAAAAGAAGCTGGAGTGCAGTTATCCAAGTCCCCATATTGGCCAGCTTGAGAATGGAGACCATGACTATAGCACTCAACTTAGATGTAGTTATTTGGCAATGGAAAGAGTAAATGCTGTTAATCTGGGGTACTGGAACCTGACAGCTACCTGAAGAATGATATGCTTGCTTCCAGATGGTTAATGGCCTTCCGCCCTATCCTGGACATACACATTTCAACCTCATTTGATTTTGTTTCTTTTTTAAAAAATCCAAATGAATTAGGGTTCTGTGTCAGAGTAAGTCATAATTTGATCGAGATTTGTGTTTTCAAAGTTGTATAATTGATTTATGTGATATAACATTGTTTACTTAAAAAATAAATGGTCTAATGCATACATTTCACAGTATTAAGAACTGAATTTTGTCCGAAAGTACAATCTGCAAAAGCTGTCTCAACAGGCATACTTATGTATGTATCTCACTTCCTTTTGCTTTCAGTGAGACTTGTCAGAGGGGGCAGACTTGCAATGTCAGAGCTGGCCAGCCAGGATTTCTGCTGAATCCTTCCCAAGGTGCCAGCCTCCCATTCAGTCGCTGAATGGCAGACACTTCTCTTGTTCCTACCCTCTGGTTCCCAGTGAGCTTTCTGACCTCAGTTTTCTACATTAGAAAAGTTTACTTTACATCTCTTATCTCAGTTAAGATTTCTATTCATTTAAAGAGTTATGCTTTAGCTATACAACACTATAGGGTGTTTGCATTAACTACATAAAATATAATAGTGGGTTAATAGTGGAATAACTTCCCTATGGAAAATAATTATAGTTTTTACCCTTCCAGAGTTGGAGTAAAATGCTGCAGGGATAAGAGAACTTATTACTGTTAACTCCCTAAATCCTAATGTAACAGCTGAACTGAAAAGTTGGGTCATTTTTTCATTCAGCAAATTATCATGACATAAAGTTGAGAGATTTGTACATATTATCCTTTCCAATGCTTCTTGAGCTTTTATGTCATTGACAGTATCTTTTTTTTTTTTTTTGAATGGATCAAGCATTTAATCATTTGATTTGTCTAGAATCTCATTTTAGAAGTCATTATTAAATCCATCAGGACCTAGAGCTGTGTTAGAATGATTTAATATCCTTAAAGTTCTTCTATATTTGCTAGCAGTCCTAATTATCACATTAAATGTACCGCAATGACAGAAAAAATGTAATACATCAAAATTTTTATAAATGGTTTTGAAAACTTGGGAATATTCATTTTAAAAGGAGAAGACATGGCTGCTGAAAGAGTTTCTTAAACTACTATTTAAGATGTCGTAGAACCTCTCTTCATTTAGTTGTCGACTGCATTATTGGAAATAATTATTTATTTTAAAGAGATGGCTAAGAGTTTACTTGTCATCTCATAAGCATACTTCAGAGTGTATTGCACTGTATATATACAATGTTAAAAGGACTTTAAAATCACTAAATAAGCTAAGGAATTTTGAATAGGTCAGAAACAAAGTTTCTTGAGTAATTATACAAAATTATAATCATATGCATTATGACTGTTAAAAAACAGACTCACACAATAGGCTATATGCCAAATATTTATTTAGTAGGCATTTTAAAAATATTCCTGTATATTTGCTTGCCTTGTGGATGACCTCAGATCTGGCATATCTCATTAAAGCCCAATCCTTACAATGAACATAACATTATTAAGTTTTGCCTGGCATTTTCTGTGATATTTGCTGCTTTAAGGTGGGTATTTCATAAAGAAATTATTGTTGCAACAGTTCTGTGAGTGAAGTAGGTTTTGTCTTTATTCAAGAGGAACAGGAGTTTCAACTGTTAAAGACACACTGATGTGGTGAGCTTTGATGAAGATGCAACAGGCCAGCTTTTCAAAGTGCTTGGTAAGGCTTATTTAAAAGTTTTCCAGTGGATTATTCCTTTATGGTTTCTCATGAACATTACTGATTGAGAAAGAAAAAAAAATATTGCATTTCTCCGGGAATTCCTGATACGTATATTTTTATTTTTGCAATTATTTTTTTTTAAAGTATTGTTCAACATTTGATTTCAAGTATCTTCCTCACAGTAAGAGAAAGGATAGTAGAACAAAGTTTACGTTTTCACAGTTTAAGTAGTGCAAAGTAGTTAAGTAATGCAAAGTAGTTAATTGACATTAAACAAAGTGTGTTGTAGTGGTTACATGTGCATTTCTGTTCTTCTGTGCAATTTCATTTCTTGCTCTGCTCTGTGAGCTTTCATTATACAGCTTCATTGGATTGCTTTTTTTTTTTTTTTTTTCCCCTGTAGCACTCTGTTTTGTGGTTCCCTTATCATTCTGGACACATTTTTCTGCTTCTGTTACAAGTAAATGAGGCACCTACCTGATTGTCTCATTCCCCACCTGAATCCAATTAATCCCTGGATTACTGCCTCTCTGTACATTGAATGGGACATTCTTTTTGAAAAGGCTGGGTGCCGGACACATCATTAAAAATCAACATACATGCACACTGACAGAGGGAAGCTAAGGTTACAAAGGAAACCTCAGTTCTGATATTTCTTAAATTTGGGGTACTTAACTATGCAGCCATACTGGGCAGCTGGAGCAGGCCAACAGGAGGGCATCCTACCACAACAGGAGCCTGAAAACTCTGGTCTCAGCCTGGCTGCTTGATAGAAGTATTAACAAGGAGTTTGGGATTTGGGGATCGCATGCAGGTTATGCCAAGGGATATATCCTGGTGCCTACCTCCTAATGCCTGTAGCATTTTTTTTGCCCTGATATCTTGCTCTTCTTTCTTTTCAACAGTTTCCATGTTTTTGCTCAGACTCACCTTGTGCTCTTCTCCTTGCAGTGAAGACCAGCCTTCCTGTTCTCCTACTCCTTTCACTTCCCTCCAGTTTGTAGCCCTTTGCAACATAGATCTGGTAGTAAAGACCATGAAAGCACAGGAGAGATGTCCCACAACAATATTTAGCATTCTGAAAAGTAGTGTCAGTAAAAGCTTCTCTCAGCCTTTGTGACTCTCTTGTGCTTGTGTCAAAAGCACACTCATTTCACCTTTGGGTGGTTTACAGTGTACATAAAGATGTTTTTATAATGGTCCTGAATGAACTAAGGTATGTCTATTGTCAAATTTGGCTAGATTCTCATAGTGATGCTAAAATCACACCCCTGTCAGCAAGGTGGTCCTTCCACCAAATTTTGTTTCTCTTTCTGGAGTGTAAAAGCACAGGAGCTTTATATTGAATGGCTGTGAGAATTTTTATGATGGTTCAACAATGAATTAAGCAGCATGATATTCTTGGAAAATGGCTGAATTGCTTTGATTGACAATTCCACAGTTAAAATAATGATAATAAAAGAATTCTATTGCTACACTAACAAAATCTATTGATCACAACCTCAGCTAAACTCTTATCGTAGAAAACTTTATCCTGAATGGGTTGTGTAATTATAAGCAACCCAAGACAGTTACGATATTGAAAGTGTTGGGCAACCCCATGACCACATTTCGACCTGGTATGAAGAGTGAATTATTCTTTCAATATACATCCCTGGTTTTGACATATTTCTTAAATTGCTTGTGTTGGAAAAGCTTAAGCTATGACAATGATTCATACGGGCATCTTTTTTATTAATGTGTAAGATTATATTTTTCAGTCTGAATGGTTTTACCATAACTCAGGTCTGGGAATCAGTGCATCCCCTGCTGTACTCATTAATTACAACAAAGAAAAACTACCACCGGGGAAGCATAAACTCTCAACACTTAATAAATGAAGACAAGTTTGCTTAAGCACTTTGAATTTATTACATTGTTGCCGAAAACAGGCAAGAAAGTTGAAATACATATGTAAAGATAATTTGGAACACGAAAATCAATACTTCGAGAGGAAGAGAAAGGGGAAAGGAAAGAAAGGTAACGCATTGAGAAGGTGCAAATTATTTGCCATCAAATTTGTTGGTATTGAAACTGGTGAATTATGAAATTAACTATAGAAATTGCATGTATATATATGAATCTTGCATTACTTCAGAATACTGTTGTTATTGTTGTTGCAATTTATTTATTTTTGAAGCTCTCACTATTTTTTCCTGGGAGAAAAATTTGCTTTCTTAGTACATTTGAGAGTTTAGTTGGGTTTCCAGAATCTAGAATTATCTCCTTGGCTACGAAGCCAGCTGGCACTAGCCCTTAATTTTTTCCACAACTCGTATTGGCCAAATGTACAATAAAGTCTAATACTTTCACAGCTAGCTACCTGAAATTAGCTTCCTACATAAAATCATCCTGATTTCAGAGGATTTGTAAGCCTCTAAGGATTTTATGTAGTTTTTTATGAGTCTGACTTTCGAGTATTTACTTTTAAAAAAAGTATTTACCACTGCTTACAATCTGGAACACAAAAGCAGAATGTTTTGAATTTTTAACATACAATCTTTGTACAAGCTGAAAGTTTCCTCCATCCCCATTAATTGGTGTTTTTCTTTTAAACTGTCAGGTACTGATACAAAATAGTATTGAGATTTTGGTACTAAGAATATGGATTTGCCAACTTCAGCTACCAAAACGCTACTTTTAAATACCTATTTTCAGATCTAACTATGGTAGTATTAAACTACTAATTAGGCAGATACAACATAGAAAAACAGCTGAAAAAACTAATAATATTTTAGTCAAACTACCAATGGTCATAGAGTAGTACTACAGACATAATTAATCCATCAACAGATCAAATAAAAACCAATTTTTTGTCTAGAATCCACTGAATTAGAACTTTGTTTATTTCATACCTTTCATAAAACCTGGTCAAAAATTCATAAGATGTAGAGACCAAGCATCCCTCTTGACAGAAACAAGCTTCCAGTGCAGATAAGGTAAGCAGAGAATCCTGGCAGCTTTAGAAAACCTTTGTCTCATGAACATGCTTATATCATAGGGAATGATGGCTACAACGAGTTTCTTCTCTATTCATTCTCTCCTAGAAATACAACTGAAAACACAGTTTTGATACATGGTAGGACAGAAATATAGTCAACCAAAATAACTATGGTAGGATAAAGAAAACTAAACCCCTCTGTCACATGATTTCACTTTGAAAATTTGAAGTATTGAAGGATGTTGTTTTTGCTATTAACATTTATGCCAAAGTGATACATGGAAACAAATGAACAAACAAACAACACCCCCCCCTCCCAACCCCGCAAAAAAAAACCCCACAAAAACCACAACCCACACAGAACTGTTTTCTAACTCTGGTAGGTTGAGAAAGTAAAAGTTAGCGTTTAAATATTTTACTTTACACATAAGGTATATGCGCTAAAAATCAAATGCATCTTCCTAGATTTTGTGTCGTGACATTATGAGTTTGGGAGAAGATGGTCGTAGTTATTAATGGAAGAGAGAACAAAACACATTGCAATTCAGAATATTCATCCTATATATGTTCATCAGAGACTTAGCTTTTATTCTTTCTGTAAGCAAGGCTGTCTGAGCAAACAAAACTATAGTATGCATATACTATGCCTCCATTTTTAGGGCTCCCACACAATAGTTGATTTCTCTGAGAAAATCACAGCTTTTCCCCAGGCACAGTGCCTGCTCTATTTAGGAATTGTGAGGCCTGGGATGAGGGCAGGGAGAGCTCAGAAAAACCCTGTGGGCTGCCTCAGACCTGTTTCTGCCTCAGTAGTTGCCATGGAGCTTTGGAGAACCTGACAATTCAGGGCAATCACTGGATCTCATATTCATTCCCCATTTTCATGTTGATTTTTAAAGAGGCTAACATTCGACATGGAGAATTTCTGTCCACAAACTCAGTGGCCTATACCAACGCTGTCAACTAGGGCCTTAGTATTTAAGGAAAGGATGCCAAATAGACAGCTGAGGACTTCTGCACCCTCCTGGGGAAGTCCACCAGCCCCGTGAGCCTGGAAAATCAAAGCATTTCTCAGGGCAGAGGTGTAAATTAGTTTTACTTTATTTCTACTGAGCTAGAAGTTAATGCATAGTTTTGCAACACTAAGGAGAGTGATCAGAATTCAGCATAGAATGCAGCCATGCTGCTCTAGTTTATATTTAGTGTTCCATAGCTGCCTCTCAGCTAGACCACGAGGCTGTCTGTGTAGCCATAGCACAGCAAGAATCTCAAAAAGTCCCTGATTCTCCCTGTTCTATCTGCATCTGGAGTTTTAGTTAGCTCTAATTTCTATGCTGAGCCTGAGCCATATGTTCCTGTCTATCTGTTGTTTGTCTTTGATGGACACTAGGATACTGTGTGGTAAAATGAGAAATGATCATTTCCTTCCTACTTTTCTGGTTGCAGCACTGTGAAGGAGCAATGGTAACCTTTGTTAAAATGTGTTGTGAGAAGCAATAGCTTTTCAGTGATTTCATGGGCATCATAATATTGAATTTAGTATTAAAAACAGACTTCATAAAGCAGAGTGTGAATTTGAGAACGGGGCTCTTCAACTGAGTAACGTTCCTGTCATATGCCAGTTGGTAACAAGCATGTGCCAAACTCACGCTGCTCTTCCCTGCTGCTGGTGCATTGCTATATGCCTCTACCACACATATGTTGCAGAGGGGAGGGGGAATTTGTGGAAGGCTCCTTGCTCAAGGGTTATCCATCAACAGACCTAGTGCTTCTGTCAGCAGGACTTGTGCAATATAATCCCTTCCAATTCAGGACATGTCACAATTCTATGCTATGAAAAGGTCTGCAGAATTTGCTGCTGGTACATCTCTGTGTCTGAAGTCAAATTAAGACAGTATCACTTCTTCTGGTCCCTGACAGCACATCATCTGACAGCCTCAGTGAACCTGCCTGAAGCTGAGAGCAGGGGCTTCTGATGATAAGTCACAGTGGTGTGACCCCACAGCAATGCCTTGAGGGGAACCTGATCAGCAGGGTTTGCTTCACCCTCTTCCCACACAACTTTCTGACTCCCTGTGATACATAATGGCCCAAGGAGTGTAGGGCATAATTCTTGGATTTTACCCTGAAGGTATGAGAACGGTAAATGTCAAAGTGTAAACATTTGCCAGAGGTTTCCTCTAAGCATGATTTCCTGCAGGTCTCCTGACAGTGATTCATGCACTGCTCTTGTAGCTCCTCAAGTGCCAATAATCAGGGAAGGTGTCTTTAGCAATTATGCTGTTCAGTCCTGATCACATCATCTCTAGCTGACAAGTTGGTAGCACTCCTTGGACTTGATGAAAGCACCTACAGCAGGTGGAGGCCCATGGCAGCTATTTTTTCTCCCCTGGCAGAGATACCTTACATCTGGTAACACAGTTATTATACAGTATGTTATGTTTTTCTTGGGTTTATTACATGTTCCACTGACTATTTCTGTTCCGGCAAGTACCTACTGTTGCAAGGATTTACAGGGTGGCATGACCAGCCTGTTCAGGCCTCTCGAGATGATCTGCAGCTCATCAGCATGTTCAAATGCCCTTGCTTCATGCTTTGCAAATGCCACAGAAAGTAAACTGTGCTTTGCCTTCATTGTCATAAAAAGCTCTTTAAAGGAGAGAGAGACTCTGAAATGATTCTCTTGGGAACGCATGAAGTGGGTTCTGCTTCCTCTGAAGTAGGAAATTCCCTCTATCCTATTGCATAAGGGGACTCTCAAGTATAAGAAAGGACTTCCATGCCATGCTGTGTGCTTGGTGGTGCCTGCCCTAGCCCACAGTCAAGAGCTGAGGTTGTGTTGTTTTATCTGCTTCTGACCCATTGCTGTGGTCACTATCCATGCCATGGATGCCAATAGATTGCACCCCACCAAATAAAACATTTTGCATTAATCATATTGGATACTGCTTGAGAGAGGTACTGTAGAGATAGAGCACATCACGTAAAAAGTTAAGATGGTCTTCAAGGCACCACAGTATGGGTTTTCGTAAGTCTGAATTCCAAAGAAAAGCACTCTGATTTCAGGGAGGAACACAAGGAAGTGAATGCTTCTCTCAGCCCACTTTCTGCTAGTGCTTCAGGTACACAGCTTTTTTTCCAAAGGTAAGGCAGGAACAGAAGTGAATGAACCACCTCTTACGGTAAGAATGTGCTAATGAAACATTTATGCACCACCAGTGCAAAAGTCTGGAATTAAAAATTGAAAAGCCTATTCACATTACAATTTGCTTTCAGGATTGGCAGTAATTGGCAATAGTGTTGGCAGTCTCCACAGGGAGGGCAAGAACTGAATGAGCATGGAGACCTACTCATCTGAAGAAGGGGTGCTTCCAGGTCAGCTTGATGCACAGGTACTATGCAGAGGGGAAGCAGTGCGCTGTTACTGCCGCAGTGCAGCTCCATTATTTGGAGAGGCCTGTACTGCCAGAGCTGCCAGTCATCTCTGGGGAATTTCTCCGATGCTAACCCCGCTCTCTCAGAGTGTTTTTGAAAAATGCTTTTTTTGTAGATGTCAACTTTGGTGTAAATATGCAGAATCAAATTTAAAGGAGAGTGTTCTGAGCAGTGTAAGAGGGGTTGATGGAACTCTGCCTAGTTATACCTAAAAAGCAATGATTTAAAGAGGAGCAATGCCATTAAACTACGTGATAGTTACTTCAAAAACCATATTTTTTTTGCATTTGACCCATTTGAGCTATCCCATGGCACTATTGTTTGCCCTGCTACCTGTTCCAGTGGTTTTTAATTAATTTTAATTAATCCTGAGTTGCACTTTTCTGTTTTATTCAATACACTACTACGACATTCACTTTCTGTGCCTGTCATTTTTACTGTGTATTTACTTCTCTGAGTCTCCACTATTACTTGTTAGGGGAAGACTCTTAAAGTCCAGTAACAAAACTGATATGTATCTCCCTATGTTTCTCATGCTGTCCCTTGTATAAATTTGACGTGCTGACCATGTTTCTACACCTCTTGCTTCTTTTTCCAATATTTCCTTTCCACCTGGTATTCATATGCCAAACTTATTAGCCTGTCATTCTTCGATTAAGGTCGTAGGGAGGAGGTGTGATGCTCTGGAAGGGAGGGGAAACAGGAGGAACAAAGCTCTTCCTTGCCTGGAGTACAGAGCAGGAGGGGCAAGGAGCAGCTGTGCGGCAAGAGCAGCTGCTGTAGCTGTGAGTGGGAGGCTGCTGCCTGTACTAAAGAGGTCAGAAAGGGAAAGCTGAGCAGGATGTCTCCACCAGACAAACTCAGTGCCTGGCTAGAGGTGCTCAAAGCTTACAAAAGCTTGGCCATCTTCTTAAAAACGTTTTTGAAATGACCTTCTCAAGACATGCCATGTAGTCAGAGCTCTACCATTGAAGTACATCACTGATTTGTGGCAGTGAAGTATAAGCAATGCTTTCACTAGGATATAAAATGTTGTAAAATTCTGTATTTGCAGCATTTAGCTTTAGCTCACGTTAGCAACTCTAGGCAGTGCAGCAGCCCTCCTGTGTTTAAGGTAATGTCAGCAGAGCGTGTGGTCTGACACAGTCTATAGGCCAGGGCAGAACAATAGTCTCATTTGTCTCAGTAACTCTGGGGGCAATATTACAAATCTCGAGTGCTTTCTCAGATTTCAATTTATTGCATATATTGGAGCAGTGACTACTCTGATACATGCCTTGCTGCCCCCAGATTACAGGGGTTCTTCTGGCAGCTGGTAACGGCTATGCAGAAGCACTTTCGCTGGGCTCTGTTGTCCCCAGTCTTGTCTCATGCGGGAAGAGAAAATGACTAAGATCTGCAGTGTTGCATTTTGCCACCTGGCAATTTTCTTACACACTGAAAATTCACAGGTAGGAAATTAAGCCCGTTATTCTGCTATGAGAATGACACTGAACCAGAGGCCAGGGGACAGCTGGCTTGGCAGTGGAGGACTCAGGAATTACAGGAAAGTCCAGTTTTTGTAGGTGCATGAGTGATGTACAGAACCTGGAGTACTGGAGTAGAACTTCACAATTTATACATTTGTTATGGTTAGGATTAGAGTAGAATTTGTGTGTAATTAATTCAGCCATTACTGTTATTTTTTCTGTGTGTTTTGTGCATATGGCTCAAGTTCTCTGGCCACTACATAGAGGTATAGACAAATTTCTGGGTCAAATTCTGACCTAAGTGACTATTCTAATCTTCTTACCTAACAAATTAACTTTTAGGAATTTTAAAGGCCTGATCTTACTGACAAGAAACTGCCTGATACTGACAAGAAACAACAGAGAACTATCAGCATGGTAACCTGCTATCCTGCTTAAGTATCTCGTTCAGAGCAGAGGACTAAGAACTGGGGAATTTTACAGAGTTATTTTTCCTTCCAGTGTCCATATAGCCATAATCCATAGAGCCATTATAACATTATTATTTTTTTTTCCATTTTCCATCTGGGAATGCTGGATAATGGTGAAATAACAAATCTGAGAAAGGGGACAGTACTCGCATTCTGTTTCCTACTCTCATTATCTATGTATTGTGTTAATTAGAACACTTCAGTAACTACTCTGAGCTTGCATTTCTGTAAAATGAAGATGATATCTGCTCCATAGCAATGCTTTGGGACTTAATTCATTACCAAAGCACTTAATCTGTTTTGATTCCACAGTTGGATTAGCCCAGGGGACTCTGGGCTGCACAGGCATCAGCAAGTAAGGGGCTGGTGTGTGTGCGCATATATATGCTATATGTCTACATATAATTCTAGTACACCAGTAAAGAACCTCTGCTATCATTACAGACACCTCAGGTGTCTATGAAAAAGAATATTTTAAAGGAATATTTAAAAACACTATGTAAAAAATTGTCAGGGCAACCGTTGAGGCCCTTAAAGATGAAGGCGTTCTCTAGGAAGATTTGCAAAAGCTTTCAGGTGCCTGACTCCTATGATCTGCTTTGGTGTCAGTGCCTTTGAAAGCCATCCACAAATCCCAGTGGCAATGTCCGTTTCATAGCCAAACCCCCAAAGGGACCTCGTTCACTGCAAGATGCCAACAAGGTATCTCACAAAGGGCACCGTGCTAGCGTAAGCTGCCGGCAGCTTCTTTTCTACCGGCGCACTGGGAGGAGAAAACCCTACCGCCGTGCGAACACCTGTCCCTGCCGAACGCCGCCGAGCGCCGCCGAGCGCCGCCGAGCGCCGCCGAGCGCGGCCAGCGGTCCTCCCCCACCG